>NC_058081.1:422071306-422351306 GCF_014858855.1 Bufo gargarizans
GTTCAAGTCCTCAATATCTTCGACCTGTCCTCTAGACAGGTCGCAAATATGTATACAAACACAAGCATCTTAGCACAGACAGACCTACTGCACTCCAGCTTGATTTTAAGATTTTAAGACCGTTATATGTCCGCAAAGCCCGCAACGGCATTTTAGACCCTGTCTGGTGCTTGACGTCACCTGCCTTTCAATCAGTGTCAGCAGCACATGCTGGGAGGAACATACCTCCCATCTACCAACCAACCCCTGTGTCACACTATATACTACACTCACCTAGAATTATTAGGAACACCATACTAATACAGTGTTGGACCCCCTTTTGCCTTCAGAACTGCCTTAATTCTATGTGGCATTGATTCAACAAAGTACTGATAGCATTCTTTAGAAATGTTGGCCCATATTGATAGGATAGCATCTTGCAGTTGATGGAGATTTGAGGGATGCACATCCAGGGCACGAAGCTTCTGTTCCACCACATCCCAAAGATGCTCTATTGGGTTGAGATCTGGTGACTGTAGGGGCCATTTTAGTACAGTGAACTCATTGTCATGTTCAAGAAACCAATTTGAAATGATTCGAGCTTTGTGATGTGGTGCATTATCCTGCTAGAAGTAGCCATCAGAGGATGGGTACATGGTGGTCATGAAGGGATGGACATGGTCAGAAACAATGCTCAGGTAGCCCATGGCATTTAAACGATGGCCAATTGGCACTAAGGGGCCTAAAGTGTGCTCAGAAAACACCCCACACACCATTAAACCACCACCACCAGTCTGCACAGTGGTAACAAATCATGATGGATACATGTTCTCATTCTCTTTACGCCAAATTCGGACTCATTTGAATGTCTCAACAGAAATCGAGACTCATCAGACCAGGCAACATTTTTCCAGTATCCAACAGTTCAATTTTAGTGAGCTCGTGCAAATTGTAGCCTCTTTTTCCTATTTGTAGTGGAGATGAGTTGTACCCGGTGGGGTCTTCTGCTGTTGTAGCCCATACGCCTCAAGGTTGTGCGTGTTGTGGCTTCACAAATGCTTTGCTGCATACCTCGGTTGTAACGAGTGGTTATTTCAGTCAATGTTGCTCTTCTATCAGCTTGAATCAGTCGGCCCATTCTCTTCTGACCTCTAGCATCAACAAGGCATTTTCGCCCACAGGACTGCCGCATACTGGATGTTTTTCCCTTTTCACACCATTCTTTGTAAACCCTAGAAATGGTTGTGCGTGAAAAACCCAGTAACTGAGCAGATTGTGAAATACTCAGACCGGCCCGTCTGGCACCAACAACCATGCCACGCTCAAAATTGCTTAAATCACCTTTCTTTCCCATTCTGACATTCAGTTTGGAGTTCAGGAGATTGTCTTGAGCAGGACCACAACCCTACATGCATTGAAGCAACTGCCTTGTGATTGGTTGACTAGATATTTGCATTAATGAGAAATAGAACAGGTGTTCCTAATAATTCTTTAGGTGAGTGTATAATAGAGCAACTGGTCTTGTTATATTTTCTCTTAAACATGTTTTGCTACTCATCCAACTGGCTTTCCCGATTTATATTTGAGAGGCAGTTGGATGACTGGTAAAATGTCTTCAATAGAAAATATAACAAGTCCAGTTGCTCTGACTAATTGCTATAGATATACCATGACCTGGATAAATGAGAACCTGTGCAGACACTTATATAATCTATATATGGTTTGTGGAAACATATTTATATATGAAGTAAAAGATACAAAAAGCAAAACTAAGCTAGGCTACTTTCACACTTGTGTTCAGAGCGGATCCGTCTGATGTCTGCACAGACGGATCCGCTCCTATAATGCAGATGATGGGATCCTTTCAGAACGGATCCGACTGCATTATAGTTTAGACAAAATTCTAAGTGTGAAAGTTGCTCAGACGGATCCATTTGAAAATTGAGCCATATTGTGTCAACTTCAAACGGATCCGTCCCCATTGACTTACATTGTAAGTCTGGACGGATCCGTTTGCCTCCGCACGGCCAGGCGGACACCCGAACGCTGCAAGCATCCACTCAGAATGCAATTAGGGCAGTACAGATGCGTTCGGGGCCGCTTGTGAGAGCCTTCAAACTGAACTCACAAGCGGAACCCCGAACGCTATTGTGAAAGTAGCCTAAATTACTCACATTTATGGAAATAGGACAAGATGAGAAGATTTGACTTTCAATTTATGAATAGGAAGTACTGCAGATGATGTTCTGTAATAAAAGTATGAAATGGCTATGGATGATATTCTGAAAAATGTTATGAAAAGACTATTTAAGTGAACTACACCCTGTTCCACTACAGTCAGGTCCATAAATATTGGGACATCGACACAATTCTAAGATTTTTGGCTCTATTCACCGCCACAATGGATTTGAAATATAACGAACAACATGTGCTTTAAAGGGATTCTGTCACCAGGTTTGGGGCTATAGAGATACGGACATGCACGGCTAGATCGCCGCTAGCATGTCCGCAATATATGTGCCCTATAGGGCTGTGTGGTTTCAATTTCTTTAAAAAAAAGATTTTTATAGATATGTAAATGAGTGTTAAATGTGTCCAAGGGGCTGTACGTAACTTACTTGTGCCCAGCCACGCCCGCCTGTGAAGGAGCCCAGCACCGCCTATGTCTCCTCCTTTCATCAACGATAGATAGCCGAAATCTCGCGATGCGCGAGCTCGCCCATGCGCAGTGCCGGTATAGTGTTCCTTCCCTGTGCTGGCATCAGCCTTAGGGAAAGAACTGCACATGTGCGAGCTTGCGCATCACGAGATTACGCCTATCTATCGTTGGTGGTGCTGGGCTCCTAGCGGTGCTGGGTTCCTTCACAGGCGGGCGTTGCTGGGCACGGCTGGGCACAAGTAAGTTACGTACAGCCCCTTGGATACATTTAACACTCATTTACATATCTATAAAATCCTTTTTTAAAGAAATGAAAACCACACAGCCCTATAGGACACATATATTGCGGACATGCTAGTGGCGATCTAGCCATGCATGTCTGTATCTCTATAGCTCCTGGTGACAGAATCTCTTTAACTGCAGACTGTCAGCTTTAATTTTAGGGTATATACATCCAAATCAGGTGAACGGTGTAGGAATTACAACAGTTTGCATATGTGTTTCCCACTTTTTAAGGAACCAAAAGTAATGGGACAATTGGCTTTTCAGCTGTCCCATTGCCAGGTGTGTGTTATTCCCTCATTATCCCAATTACAATGAACAGATAAAAGGTCCAGAGTTAATTTCAAGTGTGGTATTTGCATTTGGAATCTGTTGCTGTCAACTCTCAAGATGAGATCCAAAGAGCTGTCACTATCAGTGAAGCAAGCCATCATTAGGCTGATAATTGTTCTGTCCCATTACTTTTGGTTCCTTAACAAGTGGGAGGCACATATGCAAACTGTTGTAATTCCTACACCATTCACCTGATTTGGATGTAAATACTTGTACCCTCAAATTAAAGCTGACAGTCTGCAGTTAAAGCACATCTTGTTCGTTTCATTTCAAATTCACTGTGGTGGTGTATAGAGCCAAAAATGCTAGAATTGTGTTGATGTCCCAATACTTATGGACCTGACTGTATGTCTCTATATTATATGGAGAAGATGGACATGCCAAGAGGCGGCTGGACAAACCTACAGCATGCTGCGGTATTTGTCCAGCAGCTGCTCGGCTTGTTTGCCATGCTGCGGCTGGAAATTGGAATAATCCTTTAATCAATGCTGAAATGAAATTTGTAAAAATATAAATGTTAAGGTGAGTTTTGTGTCCCTTGCGAACTTTGCATACAGTTATCAGGAAGGAACAGTTCCATCCTGATAACTGTCTGCTGCTTGTTAGTGGAGGTGAAGAACTTGCTTTTTCGCGCCTTGTTTTTCACAAGGCGCGAAAAACAATAATAAATTACTAATAGGAGTTTACTATAAACCACCTAATATACCAGAGTCCACAGAAAATCTACTACTAAACGAGATAGACGAAGCGGCAAATCATAATGAGGTGGTTATTATGGGGGACTTCAACTACCCAGATATAGAATGGGAAAACTGAAACTTGTATATCTCATAAAGGAAACAGGTTCTTGGCAATAACCAAAGACAATTACCTCTCCCAACTGGTTCAGGACCCGACTAGAGGGATGGCCATACTGGACTTAGTATTAACCAATAGGCCTGACAGAACAACAGACGTTCAGGTTGGGGGACACCTGGGAAATAGTGACCACAAAGTAATAACCTTCCAATTATCATTCAAGAGAGCGTTTCTACAGGGAGGAACAAAAATACCAAACTTCAAAAAAGCTAAATTTAGCCAACTAAGAGAGGCCATAGGCCTAACTAAATGGGATAAAGTCCTCACAAATAAAAATACAGCCACAAAATGGGATATCTTTAAAAGCATCCTAAAATCTCATTGTGAGAGGTACATACCGTATGGGAATAAAAGGTTAAGGAACAAAATGTGGATAAACAGAACTGTAAAGAAAGCAATAAATGACAAAAAGAAAGCATATAAAACACTAAAACAGGAAGGTAGCACGGAAGCACTGAAAAACTATAAGGAAAAAAATAGAACTTTACAAATCATTAGTCAGACCACACATGGAGTACTGTGTACAGTTCTGGGCTCCAGTGAACAAAGCAGACATAGCAGAGCTGGAGAGGGTCCAGAGGAGGGCAACTAAAGTAATAACTGGAATGGGGCAACTACAGTACCCTGAAAGATTATCAAAATTAGGGTTATTCACTTTAGAAAAAAGACGACTGAGAGGAGATCTAATTAATATGTATAGATATATCAGGGGTCAGTACAGAGATCTATCCCATCATCTATTCATTCCCAGGACGGTGACTGTGACATCCTCTGCGTCTGGAGGAAAGAAGGTTTGTACACAAACATAGAAGAGGATTCTTTACGGTAAGAGCAGTGAGACTATGGAACTCTCTGCCTGAGGAGGTGGTGATGGTGAGTACAATAAAGGAATTCAAGAGGGGCCTGGATGTATTTCTGGAGCGTAATAATATTACAGGCTATAGCTACTAGAGAGAGATCGTTGATCCAGGGATTTATTCTGATTACAAGAACAATAAACAAATTTTCAGACTCCAGCACTCACTTTTTCTTGAAGTATCAAGTTCTCCGGCTTTATTTATCAAAACTGCACAGGTATTACAAGGTTCAATTCTCTTAGGTGTAGGCTGTTGACGCGTTTCGAAAGTTCTTATTCGTAACAGTAGTGTGCATGTGGTGTGCTCAGGTATATATATAGGAGGGTCAGATGCGCACAAACCAAAAAATTAGTAAGAACCTCCCACCAGTGTTGGAAAAAGTGTGGGAGGGGAGGGATTGACATTTGATAATGTTGGTTCCACCTCTATGCGCAACACCTGACGCCCATAGATATCACCTGAGACACCAAGTTCAAATCACTTTGTTATTCTGCCTGCACAAATTTATACAAACGTGTTTTAAAACAAGCATGTTCCAATATAAAATCATTGGCTTTTTCTAACATAATAATACTATTCTTATCATGTAGCATGCAGATAAAAAACGTGAAAATAAAATAAAATACATAGCAGTATGGAAAGAAAACCCTGCTTGTAAACTGCCTTTTGGATAGGTATTCATTCACATTGCTATTGCGTTACTCATATCCTTGGCAAGAAAAACCACTGGCATTGTATAGAGACATGTATTGTACTGTTGCAGAACACATATATGAATAGAAATATGTTATATATGGTATATGGACCTCTTGGATAGAAGAAAAACCAGGGTTACAATTAAATATAGCAGTATGAAAGGAAAAACCTTGCTTATAAGCTGCTTTTTTAGATAGGTATCCATTCACATTGCTATTGCGTTACTCATATTTTTTTCCCATATTTTTTTCACAAGAAAAACCACTAGTATTATATAAAGACATATATTGTACTAATGCAGAACACAGATATGAATAGAAATATGTTGTATAAGGTATATAAACCTCTTGGTGAGGGGTTTGGATGTGAATGGATACCTATCTAAAAAGCAGCTTATAAGCAAGGTTTTTCCTTTTATACTGCTATATTTAATTGTAACCCTGGTTTTTCTTCTATCCAAGAGGTCCATATACCATATATAACATATTTCTATTCATATATGTGTTCTGCAACAGTACAATACATGTCTCTATACAATGCCAGTGGTTTTTCTTGCCAAGGATATGAGTAACGCAATAGCAATGTGAATGAATACCTATCCAAAAGGCAGTTTACAAGCAGGGTTTTCTTTCCATACTGCTATGTATTTTATTTTATTTTCACGTTTTTTATCTGCATGCTACATGATAAGAATAGTATTATTATGTTAGAAAAAGCCAATGATTTTATATTGGAACATGCTTGTTTTAAAACACGTTTGTATAAATTTGTGCAGGCAGAATAACAAAGTGATTTGAACTTGGTGTCTCAGGTGATATCTATGGGCGTCAGGTGTTGCGCATAGAGGTGGAACCAACATTATCAAATGTCAATCCCTCCCCTCCCACACTTTTTCCAACACTGGTGGGAGGTTCTTACTAATTTTTTGGTTTGTGCGCATCTGACCCTCCTATATATATACCTGAGCACACCACATGCACACTACTGTTACGAATAAGAACTTTCGAAACGCGTCAACAGCCTACACCTAAGAGAATTGAACCTTGTAATACCTGTGCACTTTTGATAAATAAAGCCGGAGAACTTGATACTTCAAGAAAAAGTGAGTGCTGGAGTCTGAAAATTTGTTTATTGTTCTTGTATACCTGTAAAGGAGTTTTTGGAAAAAACGAAGACACCGGGCACGCGGATATAAATACTATTTACTGAAAAAATGAGCCGGTATCTCTACTTACATATTTATTCTGATTGCCTGATTGGAGTCGGGAAGGAATTTTTATTCCCCTAAAGTGAGGAAAATTGGCTTCTACCTCACAGTTTTTTTTTGCCTTTCTCTGGATCAACTTGCAGGATGACAGGCCAAACTGGATGGACAAATTTATTTTTTCGGCCTTATGTACTATGTTACTATGTTACTATGTTATTTACACTTACAGGTCATGCACATTAAAGACATGCTTAAAGGGGTGTTCTGGTTGCGCAAATGAAGTGCTGTCATATATAATGCAACATTTGGTAACTTTCCATTGTTTCCAATATGTATATATATGTATATTTGATTTCCTCACCACTGTCACTGGCACTGCTGTAGAAATCTTTTGGCGCCCAAAGTTTGGTCCCTTTAATATTGATGGGAGTGGAGTAGACCCTGGGCAACCCCACAGATAATCCCCCCTACCCCCCTTTTACTCTTGCTCCGCTGATCAGATGATCCGCTACTTGTGGGCTGCGCGGACACGAGTTCAGTCACTTCCGTGCGCAATCCCATCTTGCGGCACGTGATGCCGCGAGACGCGACACGGGAGGTCATGGGTCTTGCAGGATCATGCGCCGCAGGACCAGATTGCGCACGGAACTGACTGAAGTACTCATGCCGACACAGCCCGCCAGTAGCGGATCATCCGATCATCAGAGGAGCACAAATACATGGAGGCTGGGGGGATGATCTGTTGCCCAGGACCAGTGGCTACTGTAGGATCAATAATGGGGGGGATACACAGTTAAAAATGGGGGGGGGGGCTCTAATAATTTTTGCCAGTTAATCATACTACTGAAATTTTTTTAATAAGTATCTATAAATAAGATATAATACAAGAGTATTGCGGTATACAGAGATACCTTTTTATTCATTTATTTTATTCATACACAATGCTGTACAGTATATAATACATGCTGTACATCATGGTGTATGAACTATACTATATATTGTACAGCATGGCGTATGGATTATATGTACATTGTAACATTGTATAGCATGATGTAGGGATTATTCTGTATATTGTATGGCATGGTGCAATGATTACACTGTATACTGTACATAAAATGTATGGAGGTTACACCATGCCAGACAATATAACCTCTGTGCCATGCTGTACAATAAACAGTATAACCCCTACACAGTGTAGAGGTATACAGTATATTGTGTGGCACAGTGTAGGCTATACGTGTATAACATAAACATACGCCACATGAAAACTTACAATTACTTGGCTTGGACCTTGGGGATCTCGGACGACACTATGGTTTTTTAGTTCTTTTCTTTTGACTCTGTGCAAGAGGTAATGGGGTAATATAACTGAGTGGTATCAGGTTACATTATACAGGGGTAATATAACTGAGAAGGGCCATCAGGGGACATTATACAGGGGGTAATATAACTTATATTACCCCCTGTATAATGTCCCCTGATACACCTTAGTTATATTAACCACCTGTATAATTTACTCAGATACCCCTCAGTTATATAATATAACTGAGGGGTATCAGTTATACAGGGGTAATATAACTAAGGAGTATCAGGGTACATTATACAGGGAGTAATATAGCTGAGGGGGCTATCAGGGGACATTATACAGGGGGTAATATAGCTGAGGGGGGCTATCAGGGGACATTATACAGGTGGTAATTCACCACTGTATAATGTCCCCTGATAGCCCTCCTCAGTTATATTACCTCTGTATAATAATGTACACTGATACCCCTTATATATATTACCCCCTGCATTATTTACCCCGATACCCCTCAGTTATATAATATAACTGAGGGGTATCAGGGTAACGCTACTTTCACACTGGCGTTTGGGGATCCGCTTGTGAGATCCATTTCAAGGATCTCACAAGCGGCCCCAAACGGATCAGTTTGACCGCAATGCATTCTGAATAGATGCAGATCAGGGTGGATTTGATTAAAATCAAACTGATTTAAATCACAATTTAAATCACTAGTCACTTATACATAAAGACTAATTCTTGCTGGAATAACTTATAATATGCAAGTAGATGAAGATTTTTAGAATAACAACTTTTCATATTAGTTTGATTCTGCATTCATAGGTTTGTAGAAGTTAGGATTAAGGTATTTTTCTCAACTCTGTTCATGTTATAACATTTTTGCTGTGAAGAAGAGGCATGTGATCTCTGCTGAGTCAAATTCAGTTTTGAGAACTGCAAAAGTAAACCAAGCATCTGTGATAATATCTTGTAGGCAGAGAAACTGCCCAATAATCTTACAAAAACCTCTGGAAGAGCATGACATTGTGAATGAATTAATGGGGTTATCCCATCTTAGACAATGGGGGCATATCTCTAAGATATGCCCCCATTGTCTGATAGGTGCAGGTCCCACCTCTGGGACCCGCACCTACAAGGAGAACGGAGCGGGGAGAGCTGTGGCTGGAGGACCTCGGGTTTACCAGGGTCCGTCCACCACCAGGCACAACTCCTCGCCTCTCCCATTGAGGTGAATGGGAGCGCACAGCGCATGCACGGCCATAGGTCCCATTCATTTCTACAGGGCCGACGGAAATAGCCGAACGCTGGTTCATTTCTATGGAGCCGCCAAAAATAGCCGAGCGCTGGTTCAGCTATTTCCGTCGGCCATTTTTGGCGGCTCCATAGAAATGAATGGAGGGCGGCTGTGCATGCACAGTGCGCCCTCCTCAACTTTCTCCGCTCCATTCTCCTTGTAGGTGCGGGTCCCAGCGGTGGCAATGGGGCAATCCTAGCGATATGCCCCCATTGTGTAAGATGGGAATACTCCTTTAATGGAATTTAGTTAACAAAAAAATTAAACGTATACAGCCTTATTCTACATAATTTAAAAAATACTCTTTATTTCATGATGGAATAACCTTTGGATGGTAATATATTTTCCTCAAAAAGCATTTTATATATAAAAAAAATCTGATTTAATCTGAACGGATGGATTTGTTTGTATTATCGGTGCGGACCCGCCCTGTACAAGTACAGGACGTACCCGCACAAACGCAGGTGTGAAAGTAGCCTTAATTGTATAGGGCGGGGTAACATAACTGAGCGGTATCAGGGTACATTATTATACAGGGGTAATATAACTGAGGGGGGCTATCAGTATCAGGGATATAATACAGAGGTGATATAACTTATATTAACCCCTGTATAATGTCCCCCTGATAGTGCTCCTCAGTTATATTACCCCTGTATAATAATGTACCCTGATACCCCTCAGTTACATCATATAACTGAGGGGTATCTATCAGTTGTACAGGCGTATCAGAGTATATTATACAGGGGGTAATATAACTAAGGGGTATCAGGGTACATTATACAGGGGTAATATAACTGAGGAGGGCTATCAGTATCAGGGACATAATACAGGGGTGATATTTAAATTATATTACTCCTGTATAATGTCTGATACCCCTACTCAGTTATATTACCCCTCATGTACCCAGATACCCCTAGTTATATTACCCCCTGAGGTAGCACTGCAGGGACAGACGTAGAAGGGCTGGGTAAGGTACATACTTTTTTTTATTCCAGTCACAGGCTCAGCAGGGCACTGGGGCCAGGGTGAGGGGAGATGGCACAGTTCTACTTGCACACACAGTATTCTAACTAGTTGACCAGGCTCTGGCTGACACACTCTTCAAGTTTGCCATGCTGCCGCCCTCACCTTGCTACCAACAGGCACGCAGCATGATGTGAGTCTTCCACTCTGCCACCAGCCTGCACGCTCTGCCTCCGCCGGGTCCGCCCCCCCATGCAGTCAGTGGCTGTGCAGTGCGCTGCTGAGTCCTGAATAAGTAAACCTCCGCCTGGGCACGCCGTGGTACTGGTCGTGGGGATTGTTTGTAGGATTCTCCACTGGCTGCTCAGGCTAGGGACCAATCATTTGAGAGCCCTGCTGCCTACAGCCCTGGAATGCTGGAATGCTACCAGGCAGGCAGGCAGCATAACATTCGGTGGAACTGAACAAAACATCCAGGGCTCAAGCCCCGGATGTTTTGACCTAGCGACGCCACTGGCAAAATGACTGGACTGATCTGCACCACATTTAGCATTTAGGTACAGTACATGCTTTCAGCTCTGTAGGACATACAATTTTTGAGATAGTCCCAAATAGAGTACAGGTACTTCACTCATATCATATTAGCTGATAGAAGCTCAATCTTGACATACACAGATTTACACCAGGTTTCCATAACAACCCATACATTTTTATTCACTGTTATAGGTTAATGTTAAGGAGGCAGGGAGCTGTGAAGGATAAGATAAGATAAGATGAGATGCCTTTATTGTCACTGTACAATACAATGTAATACAATGTACAATACAATGAAATGTTGTTTGGAGCAATCCTAGATGCCATAGACAGCGGAACAAGGAACTGACATTTAAATTAAAGTATTACAATAGAAAAAAAGTGCTTATGAATATATATATATATATATATATATATATATATATATATATATATACAAACTTATTCAGACACCACTGCAGACAGATCATCATGGGTTCATGAATGCAGCCGTCACTTTCAGTTTGTGGTAGTTTCTATCTTAGGAAGGGGCAATAGTCTCTGATCATTTAGGAGACTGATTGCTTTGGTTTAAAAGCTGTTCTTCAGCCTAATGGTGCGGACATGTAGGGCTCTAAGACGCCTACCAGAGGGTAGGGCAGTGAAAAGGCTGTGGCCGGGGTGAGTTGGATCCCTGCAGATAATCTTTGCCCTGTTGCTGCAGCAAGCAGTGATGGTAACTGAGTACCAGTGATTCTGCCAGCCATTCTAATGATGCGCTTGAGGGTCTTCTTGTCCTCAGAAGAGCAGCCGGAGTACCACACTGTAATGCAGTATGTGATAACAGATTCTATGGTGCACCTGTAAAAATTGACTAGCAGCTGTTTTGGGAGTTTTCTTCAGACTCCTCAGAAAATAAAGCCTCTGAAGGGCTTTTTTGGTAATTTCTGTTGTGATTTTTATCCATGACAGGTCTTGACTAATATGTCCTCCCAAGAATCAGAAACTCTGATCTTTATGTTTCCACCATTTATGCTAATGAGATGGTGTCTCTTTTGTTTCTTCTTCCTAAAATCTAGAGTCAGCTCCTTTATTTTCTTGGTATTGAGTAGGAGGTTGTTATTCTTACTCCATCTCTCGAGGTTCTCAACCTCTTTCCTATAGGCTGTTTCATCATTGTTGGAGATGTAGGCTTATCACGGTTGTGTCATCTGCAAATTTTATAACGGTGTTAGTATTGTGAATAGGTTTGCAGTCATTTGTGAAGAGGGAATAAGGAGAGGGCTCAACACAAAGCCTTGCGGTACCCCAGTGTTTAGTGTTAAGGATGAAAAGAAGTGCTTTCCCATGCGTATGATTTGTGGTCTTTTTGTAAGAAAATCCAGTATCAAGTTGCACAGGTCTGAGCTGAGACCCAAGTTGTTCAGTTTTGTTACCAACTTGTTGGAAAGGATGGTGTTAAAGGCAGAGCTGTAATCAATGAACAGCATCTGCACATAGATGCCTCTCTGGTCCAAGTGTGACAGTGCAGTGTGAAGGGCAAGTGAAACAGCATCCTCAGTTGAACTACGGTATGCGCTCTGTAAGAAAACTGGTATTGGTCCATGGAGGTGCAGATTTTGCTCTTGATCTGCCTGAGGACAAGTTGTTCAAAGCACTTCATAACAATTAGTGATGAGCGGGGGGTGCCATATTCGATTTTGCGATATTTTGCGAATATTCGGTTGAATATTCGTCTTATATTCATCAAAATCGAGTATTCCTCATTATTCCATTTATCACGAATAATATGCGATTTAATTAATCGCGTATTGCGATCTTTTGACAGTATAAAGCAACGTTCCTATGACTAATTGACTATGGCTAGGCTATTATGTGTATTTTACGAATATTTTTAATATTGCTCGAACTTCGTCTTTTAGAATATTCGTAATATTCTAAAAGACAAAGTTAGAGCAATATTACAAATATTCGTAAAATACACATAGAGATTGTAATTTAGCTAATATAGTGCTATATTTTATTTATTTTTTTGCCTCTTCTGAACTTCAGTTTTGGAAAATATGTACACTATTAGAAAAATTACTATAGCACTATATTTGCTTAATTGCCGTCTATATGTGTATTTTACGAATATTCTTAATATTGCTTTAACTTCGTCTTTTAGAATATTCGTAATATTCTAAAAGATGAAGTTAGAGCAATATTACGAATATTCAGTGGCGTAGCGTGTGTTGCCAGCACCCGGGGCGAACCTAGTATGGAGCCCCCTAACTTTTGTGCATGCGCCTTTTTATAGAATGACGCCCCACAGGCATACCAAGACAAATATTACCACTAATACTATAAAAGAGACATATACCACAATTTATTGCAGGATCTCATAAAATACAGGGTTCCATATGGCTTTACATACCATACATAATGGACACTGATATCCAGTTTCATCTTCATCTGTTCCCATGAGTCCAGAACACAGCTCTACACAATCCCTGATCCATAGAAAGCTTCTGTGCTTAGATGCCTACTGCCAGTTACTGTCATGGCACTGCTGTACTGTGCAACATCCTGATAACAGATAAACTCTGATCTGCCGCTGAATAGGTTTGTAGCAAAACAAGAAGCAGGCCAGAACCTACAAAAAAACTAAAGCATACTTGAAATCTAGTAGACAACATTATAGCTAATGTTCAGTCAATTCTAAATCCACTTACCTCATGGCACTGCTGTACTGTGCAACATCCTGATAACAGATAAACTCTTAACTGCCACTGGATTGGTTTGTAGCAAAACAAGAAGCAGGACAGAACCTAGAAAAAAACAAAAGCATACTTGAAATCTAGTAGACAACATTATAGCTAATGTTCAGTTAATTCTAAATCCAAGTAAATCCACTTACCTCATGGCACTGCTGTACTGTGCAACATCCTGATAACAGATAAACTCTTAACTGTCGCTGAATTGCTTTGTAGTAAAACAAGAAGTAAAACAAGAAGCAGGCCAGAACCTACAAAAAACAAAAGCATACTTGAAATCTAGTAGACAACATTATAGCTAATGTTCAGTCAATTCTAAATCCACTTACCTCATGGCACTGCTGTTCTGTGCAACATCCTGATAACAGATAAACTCTTAACTGCCACTGAATTGGTTTGTAGCAAAACAAGAAGCAGGCCAGAACCTACAAAAAACAAAAGCATACTTGAAATCTAGTAGACAACATTATAGCTAATGTTCAGTCAATTCCAAATCCAAGTAAATCCACTTACCTCAATTTAAAATCGCCTGCTTTTGATTTTTGCAAATTTTTCAATTCCGGTTTCAAACTCTATTTTGAAATCTCGCTCGATTGAAAGCATTGCTAGGTTAGTCAATCTTTCCTGGCTCATTGTAGAGCTTAGATATGTTTTTATTAATTTCAGTTTGGAGAAACTTCTTTCACAACTGGCAGTTGAAACAGTGATGGTTAAAAATATTCTTAATGCAACAACAAAGTTAGTCAAACTCTCCTGCAGCTTCCACTTGTATACCCATCGAAGCAAATCTAAAGCGGTCCAGTTAGCAGGCTGCTCATCGGTGTTGACTTCCTTATACAAGACAATGTGCTTCCGAAGGAGATTTATTTCATTGAACATAGCTGCAGCATTCAACTCTGTGTACTTAGCACATGTGTGCTCAATTTGTTCAATTATAAAATCATCTTTTTCAATATCTAGCAAAGTCTGGATTTGCAGGAAAGCAAATCTCTGGTGAAGCATATTCATCTGTGTTGAGCGTTTTGTGATTTCTGCTTTAAGACGATCAATTGCTTCTAGTTGTTCTCTTCTTGTTTCTTGTATTAAGGTCAAGCCAGCATCACAACTTAGCTCACCAGGCATCTTTTTACGTCTTACAACTCTTCTCTCTGTAGAAATGTTGTACATTTGACATATCTGCAGAGCTTTCTCAGTTGCCTCTAACACTACACTGTCTCGTTTTTCCTGGCAAAATAAACCCAGTGTTTTCAGCTTTTGCACACATTGATCAAGGGCAAGTCCTTTTTGCTGCAGGTAGAGCTGAGCATCATTCACTTTGTTTAATACTGGACTCCAAAAATGCAAGAATGAAAAAAAAGGATAAGTCATAATGCAAACTAATAGACTTCCTGCATCCTCTTTGGTTTCAAAGTTTTTTCCTGGCCTGTCTCGCAGCATTTCCAAAGCATCTATTATTTTATCAGTGTGTTCAACAAGTACACATACAGCTTCATGCTTTGAACTCCATCTTGTGTCACATGATCGCTTTAAGTTAATTGGTACATGTTCCTTAAGAACATCCCATCTATGGGTGGAGCTTGAGAAGAAAGTATATAATTTTTCTACAGTGCTAAAGAAAGTTATAGATTTTGTTCCAACACCAACTGAATGCACACCGACAAGATTGAGCGAGTGATTGTTACATGGCACAAACACTGCTTTGGGATTGATATCCAAAATGCGCTTCTGGACTCCACTAATGTGTCCAGCCATAGTTGCTGTGTTGTCGTATCCTTGGCCATAGCAGTGCTCCAGCTTAAGGCCATCTGTCTTTAACTTGTCACAAATGTGTTTTGTAATAATATCTGCTGATTTCCCAGATAACTGAATAAAATCAATGAATGATTCGAGAACGTTGACTTCAGTATCTTCAATGTGAACATATCGAATCACTTGAGACATTTGGTCAGTGTGAGAAATATCTGGAGTGCTATCAAACATGATAGCAAAATACTTGGCCTTTGTGATTCTTTGCAAGATGGCTGTTCTAACATGATCACCAAGCAAGCTGATGAACTCATTCTGGCTCTGTGGAGAGAGGTAGGATACAGAGTACCCATGTGCCTGCTGAACTTTGTAAAGGTGCTGATTGGCAACTGGGTCATATTTTGCTAGTAGCTTGAAAGTTTCTAGGAAATTTCCACACTTATCATCACTGCTTATATTTTCAGAGTGACCACGTAAGGGTAAGGATTGTCTTGCTAGATATAGCACACAGTCAAGTATTCTCACTAGGATTGCCCTCCACTTTTCAAATGACCTCTTTTGTACAAGCTGGGCAGCAGCATCAATAGTTTCTTGTTTTTGTAGCCGCATTTCAAATTCTTTCCACATTGTAAATGCACGATGGTGGTAAAAACTACGCTCATGTTCTAGCAACCTGGGGTTTAGTTTTCTCCATGCTTTAAATCCATTATACTTTCCAAATGAACCCTTTGGCCTTCTGGAAAAGCATACAAGGAAAGCAATATGCAGCACATTTCATAGGTGAAAACACTAATCATGTCCTTAACATAGTCTCGCCATTCTCCAAATTCATGTAGAACCATTCCTTAGAAAATGACCTGCCATCACTATCTTTTGGAAACAATGCATCCTTATTCTGTAGTTCCACTGTTCCTCTCTTGACAAGTTCCGTTTTCAAAGTTTCATCCACAGTATCTGGCCAATAGCCAATATCGGTGAAGACTTTGAGGTCAATTCTTTCTAGTATAATATTTGGCTGAGCAGAAATATTTGGCTGAGCCGTAGGAGCATCTTCACACAAAGCTGTCTCTTCTGTTTCTAAAGTAACAATAGGAATGTCCACAGGCACTTGTTCCTGTTCGCGAGGCTCTTGTGATGCTACTGGTGATGGTTATCCTGGGAGAAAACGGAGCTAGGCGCAGCCTGGGCGTAGTGCTCTTTGACTTGGGGGGAAGTCCAGGCAGTTAGGGGTTAAGGTTGAGTCTTGGGGAGGGGCCTGGGGTCATGCATTTTCCCGGGCAGTATATGAGGGGACTGGGGGGCGGAGTTGACCAAACGGTGCTGGGGAAGAAGGAGGAAGGTTTTTCCGTGAGTTATGGAGGCTTTGGACGCATTGTTGGGGGCTGTGAGGGCGACGGCGGAGAGTCATGGGGCCGATTGGCTGCAGCAGAGCTTGCAGGCCGTCTTGGCGGGTCCGGTTCCCACACCGGCCGCCCCTGCTGCTCGTCACAGGGCTAGGCGGTCTGTGCCCCCAGAGAGGCTGAGCCCTGAAATTGTCCCACGGGTGCGGCGGCGCTTAAGGAGCCCCAGCAGGGACCCTTCGTTGCGGGCGGTGAGGGCTGTGAGTCCTGCGCCTCGCCGCCGCAGCGGGAGGAATCCTGGTCGGCGCCGGGCACTTGCGGGAGAGGACCGGGCTACCCCCGGCTCCTCGTCCCCTTCGCAGCGTGGGAGGTGTTTCAGCGGTGCGGTGTCTCCCCCTGGGGCCCCGCCGGCTGTGGAGCGATCTGGACGTCGGCCCTTACCTGAGGAGCGGGCGGCGTGCCGGCCACGACGTGGAGAGGAGCGTGCGGCCCTGCGATCTTCCGGTGGGGGCCTGGATCCTGGAGTGCGGTCAGCGGTGGAGCGGGTTGCGCCGCGGCCCTTGTCTCCGGGCCGGCGGCGTTCTTCTGTGCGTCTGCAGAGGAGCGGGTGGAGCGCAGCAGCGACACCGGTGGCCGTTGTGGGTACTGCAGCCGGGTCTGTGCAGGAGCCTGTGATGGATGTGGAAGCTGGATTGGGAGGTGCTGCAGCACAGGACGTCGACAGTGATGGTGCTCTTTCGGAGGCGGCTGCCGGTCCCCCTGCCGGTGAGCCTGGACGGAGGCGTGTTCCGTCGGTTGCTGGGGGTGTCGAGTGGCAGCGGCCGCCTGCTGGTGGGCCTGGACGGCTGGCGGACGTGGAGGAAGGCGAGTTGAGCCAGGACGACTGGGGAGCTGACGACAGCCGAATGGACGAGGAGGGACCCGGTCCGGCAGCGGCGCAGTTGAGCGGACCATCGGTGGCGGGAGCGACTAGGTGAGGGGCCTTCGGGTCAGCAGCGTGCTCCTGTTGAGCAACTGGGGGGGGGGTGTTTTGCAGGGCCAGGGGTTGGCGCGGGAATTGCTGGAGGGGATGGTGTCCCTTTTGTCTAGGTTGGGGTCGGGTACGCGGGAGTCCCCTGCGGCGGTTTGGGCTCCGGTGGCGGCAGGTGGTGCGGGTTGTCAGCCGGGAGGGGCTGGCGTGAGTGGTGTTGGGGCAGATTTGGCGGTTCCTGTGTCTGGGGAGGTGTCGGTCGGTGGTGGTGAGAAAGGGAAAGTTGGGGATGAGGTGCGGTTGGCGGACGCGGCTAAGGGCGAGGTGTACGTCTGTTTTGAGGGGCCGCTGGGGGCCCATTTGAAGGTGGAGGTTAAGGAGAGAATCTGGAGGGGCGAGTATGTGGAGATTTTCTCTTTGCTCCAGCTGGAGAAGTTTGGTTTAGATAGGGTTAGGCCTGATGAGTCCAAGAAGGATGAGGAGGAGAAACGTCGGTATCGGTTGATACCGCGGACGTATTTAAATTGGCTGCAGGCTTTCGCCATCTTGGCGAGTGTGGTGGGCGAGAAGGCGCCGGAACACTGTTCCGCTCTTTTCTGTTACATGGATGCCATTGGTGAGGCCTTTAGGACCTATGGGGGTGTGGCATGGTTGAGGTACGACGAGCAATTTCGTCAGCGTAAGGCGGTCCGGGCGAGTATTCGCTGGGATCACAAGGATATCGGCCTCTGGATGCGGCTTATGGCGGCTCCAAAGGGTCAGCAGTCCTTTCGGGGGGCGGCCGGGGGTCCCCCGGCGTCCGAGCCTGGTGTCGGGCATAAGAAGGGTTGCTGCTGGCAGTTCAACGAGGGTTATTGCAGATACCTCGCGGACTGTCGGTTCAAGCATGAGTGTTCCGGATGCGGCGGGGCGCACAGTCTGTCGCGCTGTTTCAAGCGGGGGCGAGGAAAGGGTGTTGATGGGGGGCAGAAGAGGGGTGACCCCGGTGAGGGTGGAAGAGATGCTGCCGTGGTTAGAGAGGTACCCAGATAGGGCCGCTGCTGCTTTGTTGTTCGTGGGTTTTAGGGATGGTTTTCGGATCCCGTGTTGTTCGGTTAGCCCGGGGGTGGCTCCTCGTAACTTGGCATCGGCTTTGCGTCAGCCTGCGGTGGTGGCGGAGAAGATTGGTAAGGAGGTCGCGGCTGGTAGGGTCGCTGGCCCGTTTGCGGAGCCCCCGTTGCCGGGTTTGTGGGTGTCGCCTTTGGGTTTGGTCCCGAAGAAGGAGGCGGGCAAGTTTAGGCTCATTCACCACTTGTCTTTTCCTGAGGGTGGTTCTGTTAATGATGGTATTGCTGGGGAGCTTTGTTCGGTTTCGTATACTTCATTTGATGAGGCGGTTCGGTGGGTGCGTCGTTTTGGGAAGGGAGCTTTGTTGGCGAAGACGGATATTGAGGCCGCTTTTCGTTTGTTGCCCATTCATCCGGACAGTTTTCATTTGTTGGGATTTAAGTGGGAGGGCAGTTTTTATGTTGATTGTTGTCTACCGATGGGTTGTGCAATTTCCTGTTCTTTGTTTGAGAAGTTTGCTTCCTTCTTGGAGTGGGTGGTGAAGCAGGAGGCAGGGTGGACTTCGGTTTTGCATTATCTTGACGATTTTTTGTTTTTGGGGCCTGCTGGGTCGCGTGTTTGTTCGGTGTTGCTGCACACGATGGAGAGCATAGCGGGTCGTCTCGGTGTCCCGTTGGCCCCGGAGAAGACGGAGGGCCCGGCGACGTCCGTGAAGTTTTTGGGTATAGTGATAGATAGTGTTGCCATGGAGTGCCGGTTGCCGGAGGAGAAGGTGGCAGATTTGCGCGAGGATATTGTTTTCTTGAGTAGGGCTAGAAAGGTGCAGTTGCGGCGTGTGCAGTCTGTCCTGGGTAAGTTGAATTTTGCATGCAGAATTCTGCCAATGGGTCGGGTTTTCTGTAGGCACTTGGCCATGGCGACGGCGGGGGTGCAGAGGCCTTTCCATTTTTTGCGATTGTCATCTGAGGTCCGGGATGACCTGCTGGTGTGGGAACGCTTTCTGGAAGAGTTTAATGGGTGTTCTGTGTGGATGGGGGCTCCTGTGTCCAGTGCGGATTTGGAGTTGTGTACGGATGCGTCGGGGTCTTGTGGTTACGGGGCTTTTTGTGCGGGTCAGTGGAGCGCAGGTGCCTGGCCGGATTCTTGGGTGGAGGCAGGTTTTTTGAGGAATTTGGTTTTGTTGGAGTTGTTTCCGATCGTTTTGTCTGTAAAGTTGTGGGGGGACGTGCTACGGAATAAAAGAGTGAGGTTCTGCTGTGACAACATGGGGGTGGTTCAGGCGATTAACAGCCAGTCGGCTAATTCGCCCCCGGTTGTGCGCTTGCTTCGCCATTTAGTGCTGAGGGGCTTGCGGTTGAATGCTTGTTTCGTGGCTGTGCATGTTCCGGGGGTGGAGAACGACATTGCTGATTCACTTTCTCGCTTTCAGTGGGACCGTTTTCGTGGGCTGGTGCCGGATGCGGACGAGACGGGTCTATCATGTCCTCAGTGGCTCTGGAACGTGGCCTTGGGGTCTCCTCTGAATTGATTCGACGGTCCGTGAGTGGAAGTACGTGGTCGGCGTATTCTTCAGTGTGGTCTCAGTGGGAGCAGTTGCTGGATCAGGTGGGGGGTTGTGTGGTAGCGGAGGATTTTCAGATGCTGTTGGTATATTTTATCGGTTTGTCTTAAAGTTTGGGGGTGTCTGTTTCGGTGGTTTCCAAGCGAGTGGCGGCTGTCAATTTTTGGTTGCGGTTGCGGGGTCTGATGGGTGTGGCTAACTGCTTTCTGGTTAGGCAAGCTTTGAAGGGTTATAGGCGTGGCGCGGCGCGCCCGGACACGCGTAGGCCGGTTTCGTGGGCGGTGTTGCAGTCGTTGTGGGAGAAGGTGGGTGTGGTGTGCTTGACGCCTTATGAGGTTTGTTTGTTTAGGGCTGCTTTTTCATTGGCCTTTTTTGGGGCTTTCCGGGTGTCCGAGTTGGTGTCGGGGAATCGGTCGTGTGGGGGAGGTTTGTAGCGGCAGGATGTGTGTTTTTCTGGGGGGGATTTGCGTTGCGTTTTGCGTAGGTCTAAAACGGATCAGGAAGGAAAGCGGATGGTTGTTACCCTGCGCCCATTGCTGGGGTCGGTGTTGTGTCTGGTCAGGTGCGTGGAAGAGTTGTTGGTGGTTAGGCCGGAGGTGATGGGTTCGTTGTTGATGCATGCGGATGGGTCAGCGTTGTCAAGGTATCAGTTTGTTGCGGTTTTTCGTAAGTGTTTGGTTGCGGTGGGCTACCCGGCTCAGGACTTTGCGTCCCATTCCTTTCGGATTGGGGCGGCTACGGAAGCAGCCAGATGGGGCCTGGGGGAGGAGGCCATTAAACGTATTGGCCGATGGGAGTCTAGGTGTTATCAACTGTATGTTCGCACCCACATGTTGTGAGCGCCCACGGGGGTGATGTTCAGTGGTTGTTCAGTGTTTGGTTGCGCTGCTTAGTGTGTTGGTTTTTAATGTTTCTGTGTTTCCAGGTTCGGCTTGTATGGCGTGGATCTTCGGACACTCCTACGTGTACTGGGGAGCCTTGCGGGCGGACGTGCGGAGGAACGGACGGCAGTTGGGGTTTGACCCGGCGGACATGCAAGTGCGCTGGATTGGAATACGGGGCCTTTTGTGGGGTAGGGTGCTTCCGGAATTTCATGCTTCGGTATTGTTGGATAGGCCACCTGATATCGTTGTGTTGCACGTTGGGGGGAATGACCTGGGTGTGCGCAGTACTAGGGAGGTAATTCGTGATATGAAACTGGACCTCCTGCGTTTGTGGTCGGACTTTCCGGGTGTGTTGGTGGTTTGGTCTGAGGTGGTGGCTCGGAGGGTCTGGCGTTTTGCGAGGTCGGTTGAGCGTCTCAACAAGGCCCGGGCTAAACTTAATAGGGAGGTCGGACGTTTTGTGAGGCGTCATGGTGGAATTGTGGTGCGTTACCGGGAGCTGGAGGCGGGATCGCCTCAGTTCCTTAGAGCTGATGGTGTCCACCTGAATGAGGTGGGTATTGACATGTGGGCATTGGGGGTTCAGGAGGGTCTGGAGACGGCTTTTCGGGTTTGGCGGGACTCCCATAGGTGAGGTGTCTCCTATGGTCGTTCGTGGCGTGGTAATGGAGGGTCCTGGAAGGCAATGATAAGTTTAAGAGGTGCATGCCAAGGTGGAGTGTGCATCTCAGGAGGTTCGGTAAGCTTGTGCATGGGGCTCCTGTTGGGCAGATGGGCCTACAGGGGAGAATAATTACAGTTTGGAGTATTCGGTGCTCTCGGGTCGGTGACTGCGGCCGAGGGTACGGCGATATGACAAGTGGAGGTGAATGGTGGAAAACACAGCTTACCGGTTGCCTTCTAGGATCCTATTCAATGGTTCAGATGTTATGGTAATTGTTATGGTGATTGATATGTTATGTGTGTTATTACGTATTTATGTTAAGTGATAATTAATGTTGTTGAATAAAATTGGCCGAGAAGGCTCTTTTCCCAAGAAGATGTCTCGTTGTGTTAATTAGGGATAGGAGGGGGTAGTAAGGTAGATGGTAGGCTTATATGCCTGAGTACCTTCCATCCTTTAAGTCATGGGAGAAAACGGAGCTAGGCGCAGCCTGGGCGTAGTGCTCTTTGACTTGGGGGGAAGTCCAGGCAGTTAGGGGTTAAGGTTGAGTCTTGGGGAGGGGCCTGGGGTCATGCATTTTCCCGGGCAGTATATGAGGGGACTGGGGGGCGGAGTTGACCAAACGGTGCTGGGGAAGAAGGAGGAAGGTTTTTCCCGCCCGCCCGCCCGGTTTTTTGGCAGGGGGTTGAGGGGTTTGTTGCTGCGTGGTAATGGAGGGTCCTGGAAGGCAATGATAAGTTTAAGAGGTGCATGCCAAGGTGGAGTGTGCATCTCAGGAGGTTCGGTAAGCTTGTGCATGGGGCTCCTGTTGGGCAGATGGGCCTACAGGGGAGAATAATTACAGTTTGGAGTATTCGGTGCTCTCGGGTCGGTGACCGCGGCCGAGGGTAAGGCGATATGAGAAGTGGAGGTGAATGGTGGAAAACACAGCTTACCGGTTGCCTTCTAGGATCCTATTCAATGGTTCAGATGTTATGGTAATTGTTATGGTGATTGATATGTTATGCGTGTTATTACGTATTTATGTTAAGTGATAATTAATGTTGTTGAATAAAATTGGCCGAGAAGGCTCTTTTCCCAAGAAGATGTCTCGTTGTGTTAATTAGGGATAGGAGGGGGTAGTAAGGTAGATGGTAGGCTTATATGCCTGAGTACCTTCCATCCTTTAAGTCATAATGTACTTACAGCTGTGTTCACAAGAAACCTGTCAAGGCTTCCAGCTATTTTAGCTTGCTGCTTCTGCTCTATCTTTCTCCTCTTTCTGCCTTGTGCACCTGATTCTTTTTTGTTTGCCATAATAGCTAACAGCAAAGGTTTAGTCTTCTGCCCCCAAAAAAATAAAAAAATTCTAACTAAAATATTTATTTACGGTCACTCATTGGGCCACCATACACATGACAATATCATGGTTAGACATGTGTGTCCATGCATTCACTTACCTTGTGTCTTTGTGATGATTTTGAGAATGTCCTTGCTTCTCCTAGTAGGGTAAAGTTTAAGCTGGGTAAGGATTTTCTCCTTATAGTTGACCGCGTTGGTCTCCAAATGGCAAGAGCTGGAATGACACAGGAAGGCATTTTAGAAATTCAGCCACACTCACTATCCACCAAGCATGGGTGTCCATGCATTCACTTACCTTGTGTCTTTGTGATGACGTTGAGAAGGTCCTTGCTTCTCCTGGTAGGGTATAGTTTAAGCTGGGTAAGGATTTTCTCCTTATAGTTAACCGCGTTGGTCTCCAAATGGCAAGAGCTGGAATGACACAGGAAGGCATTTTATAAATTCAGCCACACTCACTATCCACCAAGCATGGGTGTCCATGCATTCACTTACCTTGTGTCTTTGTGATGACGTTGAGAAGGTCCTTGCTTCTCCTGGTAGGGTATAGTTTAAGCTGGGTAAGGATTTTCTCCTTATAGTTGACCGCGTTGGTCTCCAAATGGCAAGAGCTGGAATGACACAGGAAGACATCTTATAAATTCAGCCACACTCACTATCCACCAAGCATGGGTGTCCATGCATTCACTTACCTTGTGTCTTTGTGATGACTTTGAGAAGGTCCTTGCTTCTCCTGGTAGGGTATAGTTTAAGCTGGGTAAGGATTTTCTCCTTATAGTTGACCGCATTGGTCTCCAAATGGCAAGAGCTGGAATGACACAGGAAGGCATCTTACAAATTCAGCCACACTCACTATCCACCAAGCATGGGTGTCCATGCATTCACTTACCTTGTGTCTTTGTGATGACGTTGAGAAGGTACTTGCTTCTCCTGGTAGGGTATAATTTAAGCTGGGTAAGGATTTTCTCCTTATAGTTGACCGCGTTATGTTATGTTATGTTACTAAGTCCTTGTATAGCGCTCTAGAGGAACTCAATCCGATCAAAGCGCTTGGTCTCCAAATGGCAAGAGCTGGAATGACACAGGAAGGCATCTTACAAGATCAGCCACACTCAATATCCACCAAGCATGGGTGTCCATGCATTCACTTACCTTGTGTCTTTGTGATGACGTTGAGAAGGTCCTTGCTTCTCCTGGTAGGGTATAGTTTAAGCTGGGTAAGGATTTTCTCCTTATAGTTGACCGCGTTGGTCTCCAAATGGCAAGAGCTGGAATGACACAGGAAGGCATCTTACAAATTCAGCCACACTCACTATCCACCAAGCATGGGTGTCCATGCATTCACTTACCTTGTGTCTTTGTGATGACGTTGAGAAGGTCCTTGCTTCTCCTGGTAGGGTATAATTTAAGCTGGGTAAGGATTTTCTCCTTATAGTTGACCGCGTTATGTTATGTTATGTTACTAAGTCCTTGTATAGCGCTCTAGAGGAACTCAATCCGATCAAAGCGCTTGGTCTCCAAATGGCAAGAGCTGGAATGACACAGGAAGGCATCTTACAAGATCAGCCACACTCACTATCCACCAAGCATGGGTGTCCATGCATTCACTTACCTTGTGTCTTTGTGATGACGTTGAGAAGGTCCTTGCTTCTCCTGGTAGGGTATAATTTAAGCTGGGTAAGGATTTTCTCCTTATAGTTGACCACGTTGGTCTCCAAATGGCAAGAGCTGGAATGACACAGGAAGGCATCTTACAAATTCAGCCACACTCACTATCCACCAAGCATGGGTGTCCATCCCTACAAAACAAGTGCTAGCAAACAAGCAGCTGCCTGGACCCCATGTAGACTGACCCATGGCAGTCACCGGCAGAGCTGCACACAGACTTGACATCCTCCCTCCACAGAAACCAGGAGCCCTCTCACAAAGTTGGATTTTTTTTAAGACCATCACACATCTGTTAAGACCAATGGTAGTCTATAGGGTTATTCACATTGTAGTTTTTTGACTGTGAAAAACAGACGTAAAAAAAATAGAGCATGTTCTATCTTGTCCGCTTTTAAATGACAGACTGCCCCCATATAATTGAATGGATCCAAAGGAATCAGTGAAATAAACGTCCATTAAAAATGTTCATTTTTAGCCTACTTTCACACTTGCGGTAGTGTGATCCGGTCGGAATGCCGGATCCGCCGCTGACTGAAAGCATTTGCGAGACGGATCCGGATGCGGATCCGTCTCACAAATGTATTGCAAGGACGGATCCGTCTCCCCGCTTGTCATGCGGACAGACGGTTCTGTCTTGTACATTTTTTCACATTTTTACCGGTCTATTCTCAATGCCGGATCCAGCGCTAATACATTCCTATGGGGAAGAAATGCCAGATCCGGCATTCAGGCAAGTCTTCCGTTTTATTTGCCGGAGAGAAAACCGTAGCATGCTAAAAAAGACTGAACTGAAGACATCCTGATGCAAACTGAACAGATTACTCTCCATTCAGAATGCATAGGGATATGCCTGATCAGTTCTTTTCCGGTATAGAGCCCCTGTGACAGAACTCTATGCCGGAAAAGAAAAACGCAAGTGTTAAAGTGCCCTTAACTGACTTTTTTTTCACAGTTGTGGTGCATATAGCCTTAGTCCCCTGGCTAGGTGGCCACACAAACAGGGCAGAGGGCATCACCAAGGTGAGGTACATGGCTCCTGCATCCCAGCAAGGCTGGAGACATACCGCCCCTAAACTCAGTCACAAAGGTCTATAAAGAGCTAGACCACCTTGTGACCACACACACCCAGACCAAGACCATTAACCCCATCAGAATTAAACAGGGAGGGGAGCCCGCATGAATACTGAAGTGAAAGCACAGGCTGCAGTACTGGACTGTCTGGACATTGCTCCTAGCAACCAGCATTCCGGCGATTGAACAGCCTGACGTATCTGTCCCACCGCTAGTTTACACGTGCCTCTGGACTGACGCTTCATTCTATAATGGGGGTGGCTGAGTTCCGGCGGCAGTATGGCAGCGCACAGTAAGAGGCTGCCAGAACTCCACCACCGCCCCCATTATAGTCAATGGGGATGGATTGTCAGTCCAGGGGCACATGTAAATCACCGGCAGGATCCGACAGCCTGCCCTGCCGCTAATGAGAAATTAGCCTAAAACTTGGTCAGCGACTGCCAGAGATGCTTGTCTGGACATGAGGTGAAGTGAAGAGGAAGCTGAAAACCCACCAGCTGAGCCACCATCCCCCCACACACAGACTCAGGGACAGGGAGGGAGGTCATCATTGTGACATCTGACATGGCCACCCAACTTAATCACTACACTACTAGTGCCACCACTAACTCCCTTTCTACCTCTGCTCTGTAGTAGACAGTCTCAGTCTGGACTGGACTCTGTCACTCTAGACTCTTCTAGGGTGGCTCAGGGCTCACTCAGACTCAGGGCCTGGTAAGTCTCTGACTCAACAACAGTTCTCTGTCTGGAGTCTGAAGTGACACAGTGCACACTGCTATCTTCTGCCGCGGCGCCGCCTCCTGCTCCTGCCTCCTGGCAATCTTCTGCTGGCTCTGGCTCCCGCGCTCCGCACTGTGTTTCCCGCCTTGAAAGTGTGCGGAGCCGGAGGGAGCCAGGCCAGCGGCCAGCCTAATGATTGCCACTAGGAGAAGGAGGCGGCGCCAACCTCATGTATGTTAATTAGTCTAGTTGTTAACAGTTAACCAGTAGTGCGCCTGCCGCGACCGCACAAATGAATCATCAGGGCCGGGCGGGCGCACGCACTAAACAGCTCTCTGCCTCAGACTCTGGCCGGCCGTTGCGCGTCCTGAAAAAAACTTACAATATAAAAACTTTCAGCCGGCGCACCCCCGCAGTTTGGCGCCCGGGGCAACGCCCCCCCCCCCCACGCTACGCCCCTGCGAATATTCTAAAATACGAAGTTAGAGCAATATTAAGAATACATTCATTATTTAGAATATTTGTCCTTTTTTTTTCCAATGTGTAGTTATTCCACTTTGGCATACTGCTACCTGATAAACATCCCCGTAACCATGGCAACACCTGTGGGTTAGAATATACCATCGGATTTGAGTCTTCGCGATCTCAGGGAAAACTCAGATCCGATGGTATTTTCTAACCCACAGGCGTTCCCATGGTGACGGAACGCTTGTCGGGGAGGTGTATGCCGAAGTTGATTAAATAACGAATATATTCACTATTTTGCTATGTATTCGTTTTTCGAATATTCGTGAAAAAAAATCGAAATCTTGATTTTGATTTTTTGGTCCAAATAATATTCGATTTTTTTTAATTTTTTTATTTGCTATCGCTGTCCCAAATTTAAATAAAGCGGGTAAGGCTACTTTCACACTTGCGTTCAGAGCGGATCCATCTGGTGTCTGCACAGACGGATCCGCCCCTATAATGGGATCCATTCAGAACAGAGCCGTCTGCATTATAGTCTAGAAAAAATTCTAAGTGTGAAAGTTGCTCAGACGGATCCGTCCAGACTTTACATTGAAAGTCAATGGGGGACGGATTCGTTTGAAATTGAGCCATATTGTGTCAACTTAAAACGGATCCGTCCCCATTGACTTACATTGTAAGGCTACTTTCATACTTGCGTTCGGGGTTCCGCTTGAGAGTTCCGTTTGAAGGCTCTCACAAGCAGCCCCGAACGGATCCATACAGCCCCAATGCATTCTGAGTGGATGCGGATCCGCTCAGAATGCCTCAGTCTGGCACTGTTTGGCCTCCGTTCCGCTCAGCAGGCGGACACCCGAACGCAGCTTGCAGCGTTTGGGTGTCCGCCTGGCCGTGCGTTACATTGAAAGTCAATGGGGGACGGATCTGTTTGAAATTGAGCCATATTGTGTCAACTTCAAATAGATCCGTCCCCATCTGGACGGATCCGTTTGGCTCCGCACGGCCAGGCGGACACCCGAACGCTGCTGAGCGGAACGGAGGCCAAACTGTGCCATACTGATGCATTCTGAGCGGATCCGCATCCACTCAGAATGCATTGGGGCTGTACGGATCCGTTCGGGGCCGCTTGTGAGAGTTTTCAAACGGAACTCTCAAGCGGAACCCCGAACGCAAGTGTGAAAGTATCCTTACAATATAAGTCAATGTGGACGGATCCGTTTGAAGTTGACACAATATGGCTCAATTTCAAACGGATCCGTCCCCCATTGACTTTCAATGTAAAGTCTGACTAACTTTCACACTTAGAATTTTTTCTGAAATATAATGGTTCTGAATGGATCCCATCGTCTGCATTATAGGAGCGGATCCGTCTGTGCAGACACCAGACGGATCCGCTCAGAACGCAAGTGTGAAAGTAGCCTTAGATGTAGGTCGAGTTTTGCTAATGCTAAATATTGTTCTGACATGCATGCAATGTGAAATAAAATACAGTGCTGTAATACAATATTACTTACAGTGAAAAGAATTTCTTCTTCTTCCTTTTGAAATCGAATTTTGCCCATTTTCGATCGCCGATTTTAAGACAGAATGCACGCCAAACTCCACTGGAAGCAATGCAAAACCAAAACCAGGGTACATGTCACGTGACACGATTACGTCATTCATAAGATCGATTCCTCACACGATCATTCATAACATTCCCGCTTTTCGGGTAAAAATCGGGAATTCGAATAACAAGATCGACTCCACCCTGCTTCTTGCAATATAGCGAATATTCGAAAAAAAAAATTGGAATCGATCGATTTAGCTAATATAGTGGTATAATCTTATTTGTGGGCCAATGACTCATTGGCCCACAAGCAAGAAGCAGTGAGGGATCATGTTTTTTCAGATGTTTAAAATTTACGAATATTCGATATAGCGAATATATAGCACTATATTCGAAATATTCGCTAATTCTCGAATTTGCGATATTTGAGAAAAAAATTTGCAATTCGAATATTCGCGCTCAACACTAATAACAATTGGAGTGAGAGCTATCAGGCGATAATAACTTGCCTGTTTTGGAATTGGGATAATTGTGGAGGACTTTATACAAGTGGGGACAATGGTCTGTTCTAGTGAGCTGTTAAATCAGGCAATAATAACTTGCCTGTTTTGGAATTGGGACAATTGTGGAGGACTTTATACAAGTGCGGACAATGGCCTGTTCTAGTGAGCTGTTAAATAGAACGTGGTGTTAAAAAAATTTATGGGCCCCCCCCCCGTCCCGAATCTCCCACATACCTCTCAGACCTCGCCGCCACATCCGCAGCTCCTCATGTACTTGCGACGGTTACGCGTAGGACTGAGCACAGACAGTTGGTCACTGGCAACGCATTTGTGTCAGTGTAGGAAATGTATGAATCTAAGTGTGGGTTCACACCTGAGTGTACTCTGTATGCACTTTTTTCAGGCGTTTTTATCGTGCGTTTACAGACGCGCGAGGAAACAAACAAATGCCCATTGTCGCGCGTTCCCGCTAAGTCTATGTGCGGGAACGTGCGACAATACGCCCCAAAGAAGCTCCTGTACTTCTTGGGGCGTAGGGCGTTTTACAGCGCGTTCGTACGCGCTGTAAAACGCTCAGGTGAGAACCATTCCCATAGGGAATCATTGGTTTTTGCCTGTTGAGCGTTTTACAGCGCGTAGGAACGCGCTGTAAAACGCTCAGGTGTGAACCCAGCCTAAATGTCTGTGTATTAAAGAAGATTGTTAAATTGTACAGGGGTCTGTAACACAGAAAGGTGAAAGTACATATCGTGGGGTGTATATGTGTATTAGACAGAAGGTAGGGATGTGTATCTTGTGTAGTTTAGGTATTTAGGGAGAGTAAGGGGTATATATCTAGTGCTGATACATGTGTAGGTGAAGAGTGGCTCTGTATCAGCACTAGATATATACCCCTTACTCTCCCTAATACCCAAACTACACAAGAGACATATCCCTATCTTCTGTCTAATACACATACACACCCCACAATATGTACTTTCACCTTCCTGTGTTACAGACCCCTCAGATAGGATTCGGTGGCTGTGTCTTTGCCAAAATCCCACTAACCATTACCACAAATGCAGCTGCGCCTGCCAGGCTTGAGCAGGTATATGTGTGAATATGGACTAGTGAAGATGCTGAGATCCGGCGGTAGCTCACTGTGAGGTACAGCCGGATCTCAGCATCTTCCCTATTCACACATATACCTGCTCAAGCCTGGCAGGCGCAGCTGCATTTGTGGTAATAGTTAGTGGGATTTTGGCAAAGACACAGCCACCTAATCCTACCTGAGGGATCTGTAATACTTGTCCACTCTAGTCTCCAGTTACAGTACTCCACGTCTGACTCCATTGACTGACTGACTGACGCTGCCGCCTGCTGCTTCGGTTGGACACACATCGCAACAGGGACGGACTCAGTCCCACTCCCCAGCCAGCCCTCACCTCAGCCACTTGAACCGACCGACACGGTGAAGCCATACCGTACTGCGCGTGCCGCCAAGCCAGCCAGCCACCCACACTCCAGCTTCCTTGTACATGCCGCTTCTGCCTCCTACACTTCCGGCAAACCACAGCCCAGACTGCCTCTCTGCCTCCGGCTCAGAGTCCGACCGCCCCCTATCACAGCACCACGCCCGGGCCCGGCCCATTCGCCACATGGTTTTATATCATTATTTTTTAATCCTCAGTCGGCTATGGCAATCCCTACGCCACTGGGTGCATGGGTGCTTGCCCTGTAAGAGCCCAGGGAGCTGTTCATACCCTGAGGACTAGGGGAGAGGCCTAGCTAACAGCAGGTTGCAGCATGCCAGTAGAGACAAAACAGAGACAAAACAGAATTGTGGTGGCCTGATCCAATGCAAGGAAGCTGAGGAAGATCGACGGGTCCAGGTCAACAGAGGAAGAGCAGATGGGCAAATGTAGGGTTGACTGAGTGACTGGAGCAGTGTTGGCCATGGTCCACCATTATAATAGTCAAATTTCACAAATCTGGTGCCCACTCACTTTTAAAAGTGACATAAAAACACTAAGTTTTGACCCAAATTTGTGATTTATTTATTTTTACTTCATTTTTGCTAACATTATACTGTTTAGTGAGTAGAAAGCTGTATTATGAAAAGCAACATGATCTATCCATGGGGGAGGGGGGGGTGACATATCTTTCATTTGATGGATCAAAATGAGGAAAACGCTTGCGTTTAAATGTAGTAATGATCCAGAACAAGACGGATTTTGTTAACGATTCAGTAATTATTTAAGTTGAGATCTGTTGAGTGAAAACAAGAAAGCGCGCAGTCTAGGTTAATGTGGTTATTTGGTGCATGATCTTCTGATGTGGTTTCAGCCACTGCTGTTTGTCGATGCAGCACAGTGATGTTCTATCTAGCTAAGGTCAGACACACTTTGCAAGAATTCATTCACTGTTGCATGCTGCTGTACTACTGTTTCTGCCATTCCTGAGGGCTTTACGGCGGCACATCTGTATTATAAAGTACTGTAGAGGCTAGAGGGGCCGGCCAGAGGCTATTCAAAGCTCACCTCGCGCTGCCAGCCACCGCACGTCCGCAGGACCACACAGTCACTGCCGCCTGCTGCTTCTGAGTGTCTGACTGGGAGGGAGCCGGAGATGCGCACAAACCACGCCTCCGGGCGGCTCCTCCTCACTCAGTCACTCAGACCTCACCTCACTCAATGTCTGCTTCCGCGGCCGCCCCCTCTGACACAGTCACGTGAGCTGCCTACTGCACTGCGCCGTGCGCACTGCCCCCGGGCTCTGGCACTATTAGATCACATTTTGAATAGGAGGCGGTGGGGCGGCCGTGGGCCCCCCTGGCTCAGGGGCCCGGTCGCAATTGCGACCGCTGCGACCCCTGTAGCTACGCCACTGGGCTGTGGTGCTGTGGAGTTCACTGTTAAGGGTGTGTGGTGCTATAGAGGTCTTAGTTGGGGGCGGGGCATTGAGGATGTCACTGTTAAGGGGCTGGGCTTCTGTGAAGGTCAATGTTAAGGAGGGAGTGCTGTGGAGATCACTGTTAAGGGGTCAGGGAATTGTGGAGGTCGTTGTTAAGGGGCTGGGATTCTGTGGAGCTAACTTTTAAGGGGTGGGGAATTGTTGAGGTCACTATTAGGGGTCAGATGCTGTGGGGGTCACCATTAAGGGGCAGGCTCAGTGGAGGTCACAGTTAAGGGGGTGAGTGCTGTGGGGATAACTATTAAGGGTGTGCAGTGCTATGGAGGTCATTGTTAAGGGGTGGACCAATGTGAATGTCACTGTTAAGGGGGCAGGTTTTTGTGGATGTCACTGTAAAGGGGGTGTAGCATTTCAGAACTCACTGTTAAGGGGGTGTATGCTGTGGAGATCACTGTTAAGACAACGGGATGCTGTGGATGTCACTGTTAGGGGGACAGGGCACTGTAGAGGTCAATGTTAAGGGGCAGGCCATTGTGAATATCACTGTTAATGGGATGGGCTGCTGTGGAGGTCACTGTTAAGGGGGCAGGTCGCTGTGAGGGTAACTGTTAAAGGGGTTGTCTGTGTTATGAAAAAAACATATAGCACTGTAAATTATATTTCCTCATTACCCTAGTTCTCTTCTGGCCCTTTGTTTACCTGCAATAACAACAATCTCTGGGGTTTTCCTCATGAATATTTGTGGGCATTAAACAAGAGTGCCCCTCCCCCTGCTCTGCAAAGGGAGTGAATAAAAGTGCTGCTCTGAGTAAAATGTCTGCCTGCTGGGATACTCAGTGGTATATTGTATGTGCAGGACTACAAGTCCCAGTTGTACAGTGGCACTTCTGATACACACAGGATCTTCCCCCTACATGTTCTTGCAGAACTCCTCCAGTCTGTCAGCTCTGTGTCTGCAGGATGAGGGGGAAGATCTTGAACCTAGCATTTGTCTCTTCACTGCCTGCCACTGATCAGCAAAGCCTCCAGCCCTGGGTCTGTGCTGCTGATAGGGTTAATATTTACTGACGAATCCAGTGGGAGGGAGACATAGGGCAGACAGAAAAGCCTCCAGCCCTGGGTCTGTGCTGCTGATAGGGTTAATATTTTCTGAAGAATCCAGTGGGAGGAAGACATAGGGCAGACAGCTGCAGCTAGGCAAGTACAGGGGCCGTGGCCAGCATCATGACGTCTCATGCACAGCCACAGATCTGCTCCTCAGGCTTGCATGAAACATCATCAGAGCAGGAAGAGAAGCTGACATCACAGGCCATGTGACCCACAGTGAAATCTGAGAAAGTAGCCACTACAGATGAAGTAAGTGAATTGTAAACCCCTAACATTTGATAAGTTAGAAACATACAAAGAACAAAACAATAATGCGGACAACCCCTTTAAGGCAGCGGAGCATTGTGGAGGCCCCTGTAAGGTGGTCAGGCCACTCTCAATGTCATTGTTAAGGGGCCATTGTGGAAGTAACTGTCAGGGGGTGGGCTGCGGTGGAGGTCACATTTAAGGTGACGGTCTGCTATAGAGGTCACAGTTAAGTAGGCTGGCTTTTGTGAAGGTCTATTGTTAACTGAGGTTCTTTGGAGGTCAGCTTTTCAGAAGGGTGATGATGTGCAAGTCACTGTTAAAGTTTTGGACCGCTGTGGAGGTCAACGTTAAGGGGCGGGGTGCTGTGGATGTCACAGTTAAAGGGGCAGAGTGCTGTGGGGGGTCACTATTAAGGGGGCGGGGCACTTTTGAGGTCACTGTTAAGGAGGTGGGCCACTGTGTAAGTCACTGTTATGGGGGACATTGTGGATATCTTTTACTCACACACAAACATTAAATGATATAGGCAACAAACTCGACATTAATGTCTAAACCGCTGGCAGCAAAAGTGACTACACTCCTAAGTGAAAATAGCCAAATTGTGCCCAAAGTATCAATATTGCTTCACGGGTTGGCACTGGAATCCACTTCCAATCCTTCATGATGACATCATAGAGCTGGTGGATGTTAGAAACCTTGCACTCCTCCACCTTCTATTTGAGGATGCCCCACAGATGCTCAATTGGGTTTTGGTATGGAGTTATGCTTGGTAAGTCCAGCACCTTTACTCTCAGTTTCCTTAGCAAGGCAGTGGTCATCTTGGAGGTGTGTTTGGGGTCTTTATCATGTTGGAATACTGCCTTGTGGCCCAGTTTCTGAAGGGCGGGGACCATGCTCTGCTTCAGTATGTCACAGTACATGTTTTCATTCATGGCTCCCACAATGAACCGTAGCTCCCCACAGCCAGCAGCACTCATGTGGCCCCAAATCATGACACTCCCACCACCATGCTTGACTATAGGCAAGACGCACTTGATTTTGTACTTCTCATCTGGTTGCCCTTACATACACTTGACACCACCTGAACCAAAAAAGTTTATCTTGGTCTCATCAGACCACAGGTCATGGTTCTAGTAATCTGCCTGTCTTTAGCAAACTGTTTGCGGGCTTTCTTGTGCATGGTCTTTAGAAGAGGCTTCCTTCTGGGATAACAGCCATGCAGACCAATTTGATGCATTGTGCAGAGTATGGTATGAGCACTGAGAGGTTGACTTCCCCCCACCCCTTTAACATCTGCATGCTGGCAGCAGTCATACGCCTATTTTGAAAAGACAACCTCTGGACATGACGTTAGCTGGCGAAAGCTGTTCTGGGTGGAACCTGTCTTGTTAAACTGCTGTTTGGCCACTGTGCTGCAGCTCAGTTTTAGGGTGTTGGCAAATGGAAGTGCCATGTTCAACTTCCCGTGACCAGTATGAGAGAGTGCGAGGGTGATAACAGAAAATTTAACACACCTGTTCCCCTTTCACACCTGAGACTATGTAACACATTAGTCACATGACACCAGGGAGGGAAAATGGCTAACTGGGCACAATTTGGCCATTTACACTTACCGCTGTACTCACTTTTGTTGTCAGTGGTACAGACGTTAATGGCTGTGTGTTGAGTTATTTTGAGGGAACACCAAAGCTACATTGTTATGCAAGCTTATAATAGTTTTCATTATAAATGGCTGACTGGGCACAATTTGGCCATTTTCAATTACCGCTGTACTCACTTTTGTTGCCAGTGGTACAGACGTTAATGGCTGTGTATTGAGTTATTTTGAGGGAACACCAAAGTTACATTGTTATACAAGCTTATAATGGTTTGCATTATATCAAAGTGTCATATCTTCAGTGTTGTACCATGAAAAGATATAAGAAATTATTGACAAAAATGAAAAATGTGACTGGAGTACTCACTTTTTTTAGATAGAGTGTGTATATATATATATATATATATATATATATATACAGTACAGACCAAAAGTTTGGACACACCTTCTCATTCAAAGAGTTTTCTTTATTTTCATGACTATGACAATTCTAGATTTACACTGAAGGCATCAAAACTATGAATTAACACATGTGGAATTATATACATAACAAAAAAGTGTGAAACAACTGAAAATATGTCATATTCTAGGTTCTTCAAAGTAGCCACCTCTTGCTTTGATTACTGCTTTGCACACTCTTGGCATTCTCTTGATGAGCTTCAAGAGGTAGTCACCTGAAATGGTTTTCACTTCACAGGTGTGCCCTGTCAGGTTTAAGAAGTGGGATTTCTTGCCTCCCAAATGGGGTTGGGACCCTCAGTTGCATTGTGGAGAAGTCAGGTGGATACACAGCTGATAGTCCTACTGAATAGACTGTTAGAATTTGTATTATGGCAAGAAAAAAACAGCTAAGTAAAGAAAAACGAGTGGCCATCATTACTTTAAGAAATGAAGAACAGTCAGTGCGAAAAATTGGGAAAACTGTAAAAGTGTCCCCAAGTGCAGTCACAAAAACCATCAAAACTGTCTACTAGGTATAGAAATATTACTTCACACCCAAATATTGGTGAATTTCACCAGAAAATGTAACTGACAATGTATTTTTTCTTTACTTGTCTACTAGGTTTAGCAGTGGTTCTTCACACCCAAAAATTCGTGAATTTCACCAGTAAAAAATGTAACTGATAATGTATTTTATTTTTTTAACAGTCTACTAGGTTTAGCAGTGGTTCTTAACACCCAAAAATTCATGAATTTCACCAGAAAATGTAACTGACAATTTAATTTTTTATTTTTAACAGTCTACTAGGTATAGCACTTGTTCTTCACACCCAGAAATTGGTGAACTTCACAAGAAAATGTAACTGACAATTTATTTATTTGTTATCGGTTTAATAGGTATAGCAGTGGTACAACACACTCAAAAATTGGTGAATTTAAACAGAAAATCTAACTGACAATTTATTTATTTTTTCCAGTTTAATAGGTATAGCAGTGGCACTTCACACCCAAAAATTGGTGAATTTCACCAAAAAGTTTAACTGATATTTTTTTTAATTTTTTTAACAGTCTACTAGGTATAGCAGTGGTTCTTCACATCTAAAATTTGTGAATTTTACCAGAAAATGTAAGTGATAATTTTTTTTTACCAGTCTTCTAGGTATAGCAAAGTGGTACTTAACACCCCAAAATTGGTGAATTTCACCAGAAAATGTAACTGACAATTTTTTAACCTGTCTACTATGTATAACAGTGGCACATCATACTCAAAAATTGGTGAATTTCACCAAAAAATGTAACTGACATTAATTTTTCCCAGGTTAAATAGGTATAGCAGTGGTACATCACACCCAACAATTGGTGAATTTCACCAGAAAATGTAACTGATAATTTATTTAAAAAAATTTACAGTCTACTAGGTTTAGCAGTGGTTCTTTACACCCAGAAATTGGTGAACTTCACAAGAAAATGTAAATGAGAATGTATTTATTTTTTGACGGTTTAATAGGTATAGCAGTGGTACATCACACCCAAAAATTAATGAATTTCACCAGAAAATGTAACTGACAATTTATTTAATTTTTTTACTGGTCTAATAGGTATAGTAGTGGTATATCACACCCAAAAATGAGTGAATTTCACCAGAAAAAGTAACTGATAAAAATTGTGAAATTCACCTGAAAATGTAATTGACAATTACTTTTTCCTGGTTTAATAGGTATAGCAGTGGTACATCACACCCAAAAAATGGTGAATTTCACCTGAAAATGTAACTGATAATTTTTTAATTTTTTTAACAGTCTACTAGGTAATAGAAGTTCTTCACACCCAATTTTTTTTATTTTTATTAATTGTCTAATTGATATAACACCCAAAAATTTGTTAATTTCACCAGAAAATGTAGCTGACAATTTTTTTTATTTTTTTATTAATGGTCTAATTGATATGGCAGTGGTACATCACACCCAAAAAGTGGTTAATTTCACCAGAAAATGTAACTGACAATTATTTTTTCCTGGTTAAATAGGTATAGCATTGGGACATCACACCCAAAAATTGGTGAATTTCACCCGAAAATGGTACTGACAATTATTTTTTCCTGGTTGGATTACGTATAGCAGTGGTACATGCCTCCCAAAACTTGTTGAGTTTTACCAGAAAATGTTACTGACAATTATATATATTTTTTTAACAGTTTACAAGGTTTAGCAGTGGTTCTTTACACCCAAAAATTTATGAATTTTACCAGAAAATGTAACTGACAAATTTAGTTTATTTTTTACCTGTCTACTAGGTATAGCAGTGGTACTTCACACCCAAAAATTGGTTAATTCCACCATAAAATGTAACTGACAAATGTATTTATTTTTTTACCTGTGCACTAGGTATAGCAGTGGTACTTTACACCTAAAAATTGGAGAATTTCACCAGAAAATGTAACTGACAATTTGTTTTATTATTTTTACCAGTCTAATAGGTATAACAGTGGTACTTCACACCCAAAAATTGGTGAATTTCACCAGAAAATGTAACAGAAATTTTATTTTTTACCTGTCTACTAGGAATAGCAGTGGTACAACACTCTCAAAAATTGGTGAATTTCATCAGGAAATGTAGCTGAGAATTATTTTTTCATGGTTTGTTAGGTAGTACATCAGACATCAGACCGGAAAAGTGGTGAATTTGACCAGAAAATGTAACTGACAATTTTTTTTTTAAACAGTCTACTAGGTTTAGCAGTGGTTCTTCACACCAAAAATTGGTGAATTTCACCCGAAAATGTAACTGCCAATTTATTTATTTGTTACCGGTTTAATAGGTATAGCAGTGGTAAATCACACCCACAAATTGGTGAATTTCACCAGAAAATATAACTGACAATTTTTTTTTTTACCGGTTTAATAGGTATATTGGTACATCACACCCAAAAATTGGTGAATTTCAACAGAAAATGTAACTGACAATTTTTATTCGTAACTGACAATTTTTTTATTTTTTTAACCTGTCTACTAGGTATAGCAGTGGTACTTAACACCTAAAAATTGTTGAATTTCACCAGAAAATATAGCTGACAAGTTATTTATTTATTTTTATACTGGTCTAATAGGTTTATCAGTGCTACATCCCACCCAAAAATAAAATGTAACTGACAATTATTTTTTATTTTTTTACCTGTCTACTAGGTATAACAGTGTTACATCACACCCAAAAATTGGTGATTGCCACCTGAAAATATAACTTACAAATCTTTATTTATTTTTTTACAGGTCTAATAGGTATTGCAGTGGTACATCACACAAAAAAAATGGTGAATTTCACCAGAAAATATAACTGACAATTTTTTTTTTACTGTCTACTAGGTATAGCAGTAGTACTTAACACCCAAAAATTGTTGAATTTCACAAAAAAATATAACTGACAATTTATTTATTTATTTTTTCTACCGGTCTAATAGGTATTGCAGTGGTACATCACACTCAAAAATTTGTGAAATTCACCAGAATATGTAACTGACAATTTTATTTTTGTTGCCTGTCTACTAGGTATAGCTGTGGTACTTCACCACCCAAAATTTTTGATTTTCAGCAGAAAATGTAACTGAAAATTTTTATTTTTTTATTTACCTGTCTACTAGGTATACCAGTGCTACATAACACCCCAAAATTTGTGAATTTTACCTGACAATATAACTGACAATTTTGTTTTTTTACCTTTGTCTACTAGGTATGGCCTCATGCACACGACAGTATTTTTTCACTGTCCGCAAAACGGGGTTCCGTTGGTCCCTGATCCGTGACCGTTTTTTCGTCCGTTGGTCTTCCTTGATTTTGGGAGGATCCACGGACATGAAAATCATTTTTTTGTCCGCCTTGCCGTGCGGAGCCAAACGGATCCGTCCTGAATTACAATGCAAGTCAATGGGGACGGATCCGTTTGACGTTGACACAATATGGTGCAATTGCAAATGGATCCGTCCCCATTGACTTTCAATGTAAAGTCTGGAGTCCCTTTTATACCATCGGATCAGAGTTTTCTCCAATCCGATGGTATATTTTAACTTGAAGCGTCCCCATCACCATGGGAACGCCTCTATGTTAGAATATACTGTCGGATATGAGCTACTGCAGTCCTGGTTGCCATGGTTACTTAGCAATAGTAGAAGCATCATACTTACCTGCAGGAGCTCCTCCTACTGGTAAGTGACAGGTCTGTGCAGTGCATTGCTAAATGAACTGTCACTTACCGGTAGGAGGAGCTCCTGGCCGGACACAGACATCGCAGCAGCCAGCAGGTAAGTATGATGCTTCTACTATTGCTAAGTAACCATGGCAACCAGGACTGCAGTAGCGTCCTGGTTGTCATGGTTACCAATCGTAGCCCCAGCGATTAAACTGGGACTCCGATCGAAACTCCGCTGCCACCAATGATCAGGGGGGAGAGGGGAGGCCGCACACGGGCCACCAATGTTATTAATGCAATAGAGGGAGGGAGGGGGAGGCCGCACACTGTGCCACCAACGTATTAATACAATAGAGGGAGGAAGGGGGGGCGCACACTGTGCCACCAACGTATTAATACAATAGAGGGAGGAAGGGGGGGGGCGCGCACACTGTGCCACCAATGCTATTATTACAATAGAGGGAGGGAGGGGGAAATTTAAACTGGGGAGGGAGAGGGGTCTGCCCCCTGCTGCCTGGCAGCCCCGGATCTCTTACAGGGGGCTATGATACTCACAATTAACCCCTTCAGGTGCAGCACCTGAGGGGTTAATTGTATGGATCACAGCCCCCTGTAAGAGATCGGGTGCTGCCAGGCAGCAGGGGGCAGTCATGTACACAGTTCGTTGTACATTCTAACTAGAAGCGTCCCCATCACTATGGGAACACCTCTGTGTTAGAATATACTGTCGGATCTGAGTTTTCATGAAGTGAAAACTCAGCTCTAAAAAAACTTTTATGCAGACGGATCTTGAATGGGTCCGTCAACCGCTGTCCGTCAAAAAATAGGACAGGTCCTATTTTTTTGACGGACAGGATACATGGATCACGGAGGCGGATGACGGTGCATTTTCCAAGTTTTCAAAGGACCCATTGAAAGTCAATGGGTCCGCAGAAAATCACGGAAAACGGAACAACGGCCATGGGTGCACACAACGGTCGTGTGCATGAGGCCTATAGCAGTGGTAAATCACACCCAAAAAAATGTGGAATTTCCCTAGAAAATGTGACTAACATTTTTTTATTTACCTGCCTACTAGGTATAGCAGTAGTACTTCACACCCAAAAAATTGTGAATTGTGAACATGTAACTGACAATTTTTATTTTTTATTTACTTGTCTACTAGGTATAGCAGTGCTACATAACACTGACAATTTTTATTCGTAACTGACAATTTTTTATTTTTTTAACCTGTCTACTAGGTAAGCAGTGGTACAACACACCCACAAATTGGTAAATTTCAATAGAAAATATAAATGACAATTTTTTATTTATTTTTTACTGGTCAAATAGATATAGTAGTGGTACATCACACCCACAATTTGGTGAATTTTACCTAAAATGTAACACATTTTTTTTTCACAGTCTAATAGGTATAGCAGTAGTACATCACACCCAAAAATTTGTGAATTTCACCAGAAAATATAACTGACAATTTTTTTTTAACAATCTACTAGGTATAGCAGTAGTACTTCACACCCAAAAAATTGTGAATTTCACCCGAAAATGTAACAAAGTAGTGACATTTCATAAAATAAAATACGTCCCCCAAAAAATAAAAAATTTGATTTATGAGGTGTAGATCCATATGGAGTAGGAGTTTGAGGAAACGGCGGACGTAGCGGTGTAGGTGGAAGTGGCAGTGGAGGAGGACGGGGTAGCAAACATTGGTTTTTGGTTTTAATATATATATCTTTTTATTAATTACACTCCAAAAGAGTGTGAAATATCCAAAATACAAGAATGAGCAATTGTGCTGCAGTATAGTAATGGCTAGTTAGTGCTGGTATACATGTCTATTCTGCACAAGGTACGGACAAGTCCTGAGGGATCCATGCCTGGTTCATTTTAATGAATTTGCTGTGGACAGGCGGCTGCGCTTGTCTGTGATGATGCCCCCTGCCGTGCTAAACACACGTTCAGATAATACACTGGCTGCAAGGCTGGCCAGCACCTCCAAGGCGTAAAGGGCAAGCTCAGACTATGTGCCCAATTTTGAGACCCAGAAGTTGAAGGGGGCAGACCCGTCATTCAGTACGTGTAGGCGTGTGCACACATACTGCTCCACCATGTTGGTGAAATGCTGCCTCCTGCTAAGACATTCCATATCAGCTGGTGGTGCTGGTTGTTGTGGTGTGCTGACAAATCTTTTCCACATTTCGGCCATGCTAACTCTGCCTTCTGAGGTGCTGGCGGTGCCCTAGCTGCGTTCGCAACATCTTCCTCGTCCTCTGCCTTCGCCTTGTGCTTCCACTGTGCCACTGCTGTCAGGTGGGAATGCCACCAGCAGGCGTCTACCAGTGTGCGGTTGCACTCGCGCATCTTACGATCACGCTGCAGTGAGGGAATTAAGTACGGTACATTTTCCTTGTAACGGGGATCCAGCAGCGTGGCCACCGAGTAATCAGCACAAGTTAGAATGTGGGCAACTCGGCGGTCATTGCAGAGACACTGCAGCATGTAATCGCTTATGTGTGCCAGGCTGCCCAGAGGCAACGAAAAGCTGTCCTCTGTGGGAGTTGTATCGTCTGTGTCCTCTGTATCCCCCCATCCATGCACCAGTGATGGCCATGAACTGGTCTGGGTGCCACCCTGCTGTGAACATGGTTCCTCCTCCTCCATCTCCTCATCCTCCACCTCCTCATCCTCCAGAACTGTGCCCTGACTGAACAATTGTGTATCTGGCGTTTGTGGGTGCAGGAACCCACCCTCAGAGCCACTTGTGAATGGCTGTCCGGAAACCCTACGAAATTATCCCTCTTCCTCCTCCTCCTGTCTGTGTCCTCTGTATCCCCCCATCCATGCACCAGTGATGGCCATGAACTGGTCTGGGTGCCACCCTGCTGTGAACATGGTTCCTCCTCCTCCATCTCCTCATCCTCCACCTCCTCATCCTCCAGAACTGTGCCCTGACTGAACAATTGTGTATCTGGCGTTTGTGGGTGCAGGAACCCACCCTCAGAGCCACTTGTGAATGGCTGTCCGGAAACCCTACGAAATTATCCCTCTTCCTCCTCCTCCTGTGCCACATCCTCTTCCATCATTGCCAGCAGTGTTTTTTCAAGGAGGCATAGAAGTGGGAAAGTAACGCTGAGAATGGCATTATCGGCACTGGCTATGTTGGTGGAGTACTCGAAACAGCGCAACAAGGAACATAGGTCTCGCATAGAGGCCCAGTCATTGGTGGTGAAGTGATGCTGTTCAACAGAGCAACTCACCCGTGCGTGCTGCAGCTGAAACTCCACTATCACCTGCTGCTGCTTGCAGAGTCTGGCCAGCATGTGCAAGGTGGAGTTTCACCTTGTGGGCACATTGTATATGAGGCAGTGAGCGGGAAGAACGATGTTACGCTGCAGCGCTGACATGTGAGCAGCAGGGTGAGAACGCCGAAAGCGTGCACAGACGGCCCGCACTTTATGAAGCAGCTCTGACATATCGGGGTAATTTTTAAGGAATATCTGCATCACAAAATTCAGCATATGCTCCATGCAAGGGATGTGCATCAAATCGGCTAGTCCCAGAGCTTCTACAGGATTTCGCCCCATAATCGCACACCACCAGGCAGGGCTTGAGCTTGAGGCTGACTGGCATAAACCACTCATCAGTCTGTTGTTCAAGGCCCGTCCACAGCTCCTGCGCGGTGTTGGGTTTGTCCCCCAAACAGATAAGTTTTAAAACTGCCTGCTGTCATTTACTCCTGGCTGTGCTTAAGTTAGTGGTGAAGGTGTTACACTGACCGGATGAGGAGCAGGTAGAGGATGAGGAAGCCGAGTAGGAGGAGGAAGCAACAGGAGACAAACTGAAGCACCCTGCAATCCTCAGTGGGGGAAGGACATGCGCCAAACTGCTATCTGCCTCAGGCCCAGCTGCCACTGCATTTACCCAGTGTGCTGTTATGGAGATATAATGGCCCTGACCGTGCTTACTGTCCATGTATCCGTAGTGAGGTGCACCTTGCCACAGATGGCGTTGCACAGTGCACACCTGATTTTGTCCCCTACTTGGTTGTGCAGGGAAGGGATGGCTCACCTGGAAAAGTAGTGGCGGCTGGGCACAACGTACTGTGGGACAGCTACCGCCATAAGGCCTTTAAAACTATCCGTCTCCACCAGACGGAATTACAGCATTTCAAAGGCCAGTAATTTAGAAATGCTGGCATCCAGGGCTTGGGATCGCGAGGGGGATACTTTCTCTTACTCTCCAGTGTTTGGGAGATGGAGAGCTGAACGCTTCCGTGGGACATTGTGGAGATGCTTAGTGACCCAGGTGGTGGTGTTGCTGGAAGATCCTCTGTTTACGGGGTGGCAGGTGGCACTGTCACTCCAGAGGTGAATGAAGAGTCTGAGACTGCAGGAGAAGAGAAAGCAGGAGGAGCCAGAGACCTTTCTTGGTTTTTGAGGTGTCTACTCCACTGCAGCTCGTGCTTAGCACTTAAATGCCTGGTCATGCAGGTTGTGCTCAGGTTGAGAACTTTTATGCCTCGCTTCAGGCTCTGATTGCACAGCGTGCAAACCACTTTTGTGGTCGTGGCAACCAAGCACGTGTCTGCCCTAAGTGAGCTACCCTGGCCCTAGGCGGTCAGAGTTGTGCCGTGACCGTGTCGAGGAGGGACACCTGAAAGAGGGCATCCCCTTAGAGTGTAGCGGAGAAAAGGGGTGGGTGGGAGGGAGGACTTGCACAACGTACGCTTGTGGGAGGGCGCCGGCCGTTGAAGTAGGTGGCCAAGCCCCTCCCACAAATACAGGCCAATGAATCGGCCTTTCACTTGTGGTCGTGGCAACCAAGCACGTGTCTGCCCTAAGTGAGCTACCCTGGCCCTAGGCGGTCAGAGTTGTGCCGTGACCGTGTCGAGGAGGGACACCTGAAAGAGGGCAAAAGACATACTGGTAGGCAGAAGTGTTTTATTGCAAGTTTACAGAGCTAAAGTCTGAAAGGCTGCCGACATTTCGGTTCTGGGGTGTGGTATGTAGCGTCTGAAACAAGACGAGTGCCAACGCCCCAGTTTCTGGATGACATACGCAGGTACTCGGTTCCTGGAGGCCGCGGACGCCGCGCCTATGCGGAACGAGTGGCCCGAAATGGAGGCAGGGTCGCCGCCTGTGCTGGCCACTAGTGACCTCACATGAGATACGAACTGCTGGGTGGTAAGCGGTACCACCCCGAAGGGCAACAATGGACTGTTCGGCCCGGCCCCGGACAAAGCGGACCGTAACTGACGGAGCACTGAGACGGGACACCAGCGATGTGCTGTGGGAAAGTAGGACACCTGGACAGGGGGTCCCACCTGGGAAGTCTTGGTCGTCTTGAGCAGTAACGTAAACCCGTCGGAGTTCTGGACCAGTTGGCTGACCGTAAGGAAGCTGCTGCTGCCCGGGGAACAGGTAAATTCCCCGGGCCTCAGGAAGCCGTAGAAGGCTAAGTAGATGGCTGATTTAAGTACCAAGCTGGCCAAAACCCCGAAAGGATTACCGTCCAAGGCGTCGGACATCTTGCGGAAAAGGGGCCCGGTGACCGGCTGCCTGCGTACTTGGCTTTGAGGCCCGCACTTGCTCAACCCCTTGAGGGTGGCTTTGACAGTGTGTAAGGTGAACACTGATGCTAGCTCGGGGTGGCTAACAGAGAGGAAATGTTGTACTCCCGCCAGGTATGACCTAACTGTGGCGTGGGAGAGCTTGCGTACAGAGTGGCAATAACCGATGAACGCCAGGATGTATTCTGGAAAACTGGCGTGCTCCTGAGGACATTCTCCTTGAAACCTGCAGAACGTCTTCCACCCGGTGTTGTACGCCCTGGTCGTGTTAGGCGAGAGGGAATGGCGTCTCAGAGCGTGGGCCGTGTCAAGGTGGTCGGCTACACTAGCCTTAAGGACTCGAGAGGAGGGATGGAGGCGCCCGTCGAATCCGCCTCTGGCATGATCTGGAAAAAACGGGAGAAGTTAGCCCTCGACAAGGCGTCAGCAGCCCCGTTTCGCGCACCTGGCACATGCGCGCTGAACACATGGAAGTGGTGTTGCAATGAGAGCTGCACTAATCGTCTGAGAAAGCACATGACTTGGCTGGATTTTGATAGCCCGCTGTTGAGAATGTCAACCACGGCTGTGTTGTCAGTTACGAACAGTACAGACTGCCGTGCCCAGAATTTGCCCCAGATGTGGGCGGCCACCACGACGGGGTATAGTTCAAAAAGCGCCGAGGTCTGCAGGAAGCCCGGGATTTGTCCGACCTCGGCAGGCCATGCGTCTGCCACCCAGTGGGTGCCGAAAATGGAGGCAAACCCTGAGCCCGCAGCTGCGTCTGAAAAGACTGTAGGCGACTGACATGACAGCCCGGGAACGAACAAGGAGACCCCGTTCCACTGACTCAGGAAATGGTCCCACATGTGGAGGTCCGCTAGGGCCTGGCTGTCCAAGCACACTGGGCTGTTCTGTTCTGGGGCGGTACTTAAGAGTGCGAGTAGGCGGGCTATGAATGCTCTGCCCTGCGGGATGATGCGCATGGCAAAGTTCAACATGCCTAGTAGACTCTGGAGGTCAGCCTTGGTGACCACGGCCGTGACTGAGAACCTGTGGATGACTCCTCTGATCCTTGTTAGTTTGTCCGCCGGCAACCTAGCTAGCATATGCTGGGAGTCCAATTCTATGCCTAGAAAGGTGATGACTGTGGCCGGGCCTTCTACTTTCTTGGGGGACACCGGGACACCTAACTGGGAAAAGCATCTGAGTAACTTGCCCAGCCCTAGGGGGAGTGCCCCTGGCCTCTCAATCAGTAGGAAGTCATCCAAGTAATGGATGACGAACTCACAGTGGACAGTGTGTTCCAAGATCCAGTGGAGTGCCTGGGCCAATTGATCGAAGAGCCAGGGGCTACTCTTGGACCCGAAGGTGAGCTTGGTGGAAAAATAGTACGAGCCTTTCCACTTGATGCCGTGCCACTGCCAGAGGGCTGGCATGATGGGAAGCAGCTTGAAGGCATCTGATATGTCGGCTTTGGACAACCAGGAGCCTGGGCCCGTTGTCATGATGATGGCGATAGCCTGATCTATGGAAGCGTATCTCATGCCTACTTCTTCTGAAGGAATGAGGGAGTTGAGGCTGGGGATTTGGGAGCCGTGTGGGGCCGATAAGTCGATGATGAGTCTCTCCTTGCCGCTGAATTTGCCTGTGACTACCCCCACGGGACTGACTCTCCAGCGTTGAAAAGGGGGCACCCCAAAGGGACCGATAAGGAACCCCTTACTTAGCTCGGCCTCTATTAGTACGTCTACCGAGGCGGGATTCCTTTCGGCCGACTGAAGGTTCTTGCACTCGTGTGTGGATTCCGGAGTCGTGATCAGTCCCGTGTGGAAGCCCTCGTGAAATCCTGTGACCAGGAACTGTACAAACCCAGGGTTGTGGTGACCTTGCAAGACCTCTCGTAGACGGCTGATATTGATCACACTCATATAATTTTTTATCGACTTTAATGAGCATGCTACTCGGGGGTGAGCCCTGAAACAATTGGTACAGATATGCAACAACCGGCACTGCCCAAAATTACAAGATGCGTAGTTGAAGTTGTTGCATATCTGTGCCCTCCCTAACTGGACAATGGGCCGGCCCAGCTTGTCTACCGAGTTGGGGGGTCTGAAGACGTCAAGAGGACCAGCTGCTGAGCTGGAGGGGTGGGATGCCGTGCTGACGGCGGACTTTTCGCACCACTCGACCGAGTGGAAGATAGACTGACAGGCAGTACAGGAGGGAGCTTTCAGACCCGCGAAGTGTCTGCAGAAGAGCTCAGTGTCTATGTTGGCCCAGTTGGTAACGTGTTGAAATTGGGAGAGAGCCGCTGACGCCTTGGCTGCGAATGAACAGTGGTAGTCATAGAACGCGGTTCCCCCGTACCTATGACCCAATTCTGTGACCTTGAAGAGGTAGAGATCTAGTTCCTCCCTCCTATCCGGCCTGACAGTGCAAATGACATCCCTAAATAGACTAAATGCAATAACAAATTCCGGGATGGACAGCTTGCGGTTGAGTCGGTGGTCTCGGCTCCTGAGTACCACCGACACTTCCCCACAAGCTATAATCTTGTTGTCCGAAAGGTCCCTGGAGGCTATGAGTAGCGACGCAAGATTAACATCCCTACCCTCCAGGATGTCCTTCCTGATGTTGAGCGGGACGTAGTGGGAGGGAGTCACGTTAGGGACGGACTGGGCAGAGCGAACGTCTGCCATGGCCGAGGTGGAGGCGACCGGAGTCTCCTGGGAAGAAACTGGAGCGACTGTGCTGCGAGCTTCGATGGACTCCAACCTCGCCTGCATGGATGTGACGGCTGACGTCAGACTGTTCAGCAAGACGTGTATTTGAGACAAGGAAGTTTGCATCGTCGTTGCAGGGGGGTCACCGATGCTGGGTGCCAGGGAGTCTCTCCACAGCCGATATAGCTCGGTTTTCCTGGCAGTTGCCGGGAAAGGAACGCCCCGCTTTCTCAACTCAGCCGTCAGCCTGGGAACTGTCCAAGCACGTAGGGACGGTGTACTGCCCCTCTCGGGTGTCTGAGCCACGACCTCGTCCACCGACGCGTCGACTATGTCGGATGCGTGTGACATCGTGGCTGTGGAAAGAGTAACGTGACATGACCGTCTAGCGTGGATGGTTGCTGGCACCCGTGCAGCTATCTAAGATTGAACAGTGAACAAATCCCGTGAGGCATCCACACTGCACCAGAAGAGCCGTGAAGAAGTGGCTAGGATCCGCCACCCGGAAGTCCATGCGAGGACCTGACATACTTACCAACTGAGACTGACTATGGACTGACTTCCACGGAAGTGAAGAACGAAAAGAAATGACCTGTGCGTTGAGACAACCGTGAGACCCCAGTCTGAAGGCATCCACTACCCGCCCCCCGACGTCTACCCCACTACCTTGGCAGCCAAGAACAATCAATTTGGGATTCCACCAACTTCTTCCTGCCTAACCACGTATGGAAGCCTGGAAAACAACAACGAAACAACGCAAGCCGGTCAATGCGTGAAGCTCTGTTGCCAGGCCGTGTGTGCGAGGCGAGGTGTGGTGACTGGTGGGGGGGTTTTTTTTTTTTTTTTTTTGAAACCCTACCTGTCTAGGCGGCACGGCGGCCCATGCCAGACTTTGATGTAGGCGAGGAGCGAGCCGCTGCGTGCCCCGCCGGGCTCCATGGCAACCGCGTGGGGAACGCGGAGTTCCCTGGTGCCATGGACCACGTGGGTATGAATTCGAGGCAACGGCTGGCACTCCCCGCAAACACGAGACGTGAGCCACGTGGAGAGCTGACGCGTGTCCCTGACAGGGTGCCCAGTGCGGGGCCCTTTCTGCCCGGGAGGCGCCATCCGCCGGCTGGGCACCTCTGCCGCGTGGGGAGCAGCGCAGCACTCTGGCGTGCGGTCGGCTCAGGGGGGCCCCTGACAACGGGGGCCCCATCTTGCCGAGACTAAACTGCCGCGTGGGGGGCCTCACCGGTCCCTGATGGAGCGCCCAGTGCGGGGGTGCCCCCGTTTTTTTTTTTTTTTTTTTTTTTTGAGGCCGCCCCCCCGCCGGCTGGGCAGCTCCACCGCGTGGGGAAACGGCGCTGCCCCCTGGCCTGGGGGGAAGCCTAATTGGACATGCCTCCCCCCTTCTGTTGTGAAGCGTGCCACGTGGGGGGCGCATCACTCCCTGATGGGGCGCCCAGTGCAGGGGTGCCCCCCCTGCTCCACGAGGGGCCGCCCCCCGCCGGCTGGGCATCCCCACCACGTGGGGAAATGACGCTGCCCCCTGGCCTGGGGGGAAGCCTAATTGGACATGCCTCCCCCCTTCTGTTGTGAAGCGTGCCACGTGGGGGGCGCATCACTCCCTGATGGGGCGCCCAGTGCAGGGGTGCCCCCCCTGCTCCACGAGGGGCCGCCCCCCGCCGGCTGGGCATCCCCACCGCGTGGGGAGAAACGCGCCCCCTGGCAATGGGAAAATATGCGCCGGTTCGTGCTGCCTGCGCTGCCCCCTAGGCGGGGAATCGGGCCAGCGCAGGCCGTGTGCAGCTGAGACGGGGGCGGGGACCGGGCGGGGAGTTCGGCCTGCCTGTGACCGCTGGCTCCGCCCCCCCGGAGAGCGGCGCTGTGTGTGGGCTTGAGCGGTGGAGGGAGGGGGTGCCGTGAGCGTGGTTCGGTCCCCCCCCCCGCCCCGAGGCTGCCGAGGTGCCGCGTGTGGCACAGGCCAGTGATGGACGGACGCAGAGGGTGGCGGCCCTACGTACCAAAGGCCGCCACTGCGCCGATGCCTGCGCTTACCTGGGAGCACGGAGGAACAGCCAGGTACGTGCGCACGCCGGAAGGATCAGGACTTGCACAACGTACGCTTGTGGGAGGGCGCCGGCCGTTGAAGTAGGTGGCCAAGCCCCTCCCACAAATACAGGCCAATGAATCGGCCTTTCACGTGTCTTGTTGTCAGCACATTGTCTGAAGAACTGCCGCACCAGGGAACGCCTTGGAGCTAGCTTTGTTGTGCTCGGTCCCTTACTGCGGTGGGCATTAGCAGGTATACTGTCTAGAGAACGGCCGCTCCGTTTTGCACCCTGCTCCCTCTTCTCCTGTGCTGGTGGCTCTGTGCGACCACAGCCTCTTCCACCGAACTACATAGGTCACTCGCATGACCTTCATTCCATGTGGGGTTGAGGACCTCATCGTCCTCCATATCATCTTCCACCCAGTCTTCATCCCTGCCCTTATTGTCGGTCTGCACACTTTGGAAAGCCCCAGCAGTTGGCACTTGTGTTTCGTCATCATCTGAGACGTGCTGCAATGGTCCTTTTATGTACTCATCTTGAAAGATAAGTGGTCGGGCATCGGTGCCACTCTTCCACTTCTGGGGCAGGACTAGGTGGATGGCCCTGGGAAACCCTGCTAACATAGTCATCAAAAAGCAGAAGAGACTACAGCATGACTTAGGGCTCAGACTGCTTGGCTGATTTGCAAGGGGGTGAGGTGAAAGACTGATGGACATGGGCTGCAGGTGCCAACTCTGATCTTTCAGCAGGAGACTGGGTAGGAGACAATGTGAAGGAACTGGAGCCACTGTCAGCAACCCAATCTACTATCGCCTGTACTTGTTCAGGCCTCACCATTCGTAGAGCCGCATTAGGCACGACCAAATACCGCTGCAGGTTCTGTCGCCTACTCGCACCTGAGGAAGGGGTTTCACTTGTGCGTGTAGCTGGCACAGATCTACCACGTATTTTCCCTGGAACAGGAGCTCCACCAGCAGCACCACGACCTGGGCCAACTGAATATAACCCAAATATATAAAGGGTGTCTCTCACACGCCCTGAACCAGACTAGGCCTCAATTAAGTTTGTTTGCCCAAAATGGCTGTATTTCAAATACGTGAATAGAACTCCTGTATCAGTGGCGTAGGGATCGCCAAAGCAGCCATAGCAATGGCTCTGGGGCCCTACGCCACTGGGGGCCCGCCACCGACTGAGGATTAAAAAGTAAAATAAAAAAAATTTGGCGAGTGGGCCAGGCGTGGGTGGCGCTGTAATAGGGGGTGGTCGGAATCGTAGCCGGAGGGCGGAGATAGAGAGGCAGTCTGGGCGGCGGTTTGCTGGATGTGGAGGAGGTGGAGTCGCAGACTAGGAGCGGCACATACAAGGAAGCTGCTGGAGATGGGTGGATGGCTTGGCAGGCGGCGCGCGCACAGTACGGGTACGGTTTGGTCAGGTTTCGGTCGGTTCAACTTCAAGTGGCTGAGGTGAGGGCTGGCTGGGGACTGAGTCTGTCACTGTCTGAGTCTGTCCGACCGAAGCGGCAGCCGGCAGCGTCAGTCAGTGGAGAGACGTGGAGTACTGTAACTGGAGTCACTCTGGAGACTAGTGTAGTGGACAAGTGAGGAGACTGGAGTTATTTCATCAGCATCTTCCCTATTCACACATATACCTGACAGGCGCAGCTTCATTATTTAATAGTGTGGTGTGATAATGGTTAATGGCATTGGCGAAGACTGTGTCTCTGCCTCTCATTATGGTCGCATCTGAACCGTATTCACCTTAAGGACCTTCTAACGTCACAGGGTCATGTGACTGTGCCCCCCACCCTGTACTGTGCCCCCACCCCGTACTGTGTCCCTTTATACCCTGCATTGTGCCCTCTTACCACAACCTGTGCAGTGCCCCTAGTCATTCCCTGTACTGTGCCCTCTTATACCCTTTTATCCGGTCACTGTATGGTGGTTTTATCATTGTATGGCAGTGTTATCACTATATGGCATGTGGTATCCAATAACTGCATGGCCATAACTGTACCTGGCATGAGCCACTGTACCTGGCATTAGACCTGGCATGAGCGAGAAAAGATACAGATTGCGGTGCTAAGGACCTTTGCACCACAATCGGTGTCAGAAATATGCCTAATATAGACTTATTTCTATATAATAAATGACCCCCTAATTGTATTATTATTCGGGGGTAGGGTTAATATCTTTATATTATATAGATTCTAGTGTATTATACTGTGCCCTGTATTTCCTAGTAGAAAATGATCCTTGGGAAGCACAGTCCTTATCCCTGACCAACAGGACCATGTAGCGCTCTGTCAGTACATGGCGGCCTCCCCTCTCCCCCACGCTGCTCCGCTGTGTACTGGTGCTTATTCTGACACTACGGCTGGGTTCACATCCCATTTGTGCCATCCATTTAATGTATACCAAAAATGTATGCGTTAACAGATGCCTCAGACTGATGCGGTACAGTGGCGTCAGTTCACCATACAGTTCCATTGCAAAAAAACATACGTTAACGTATGCATTTTTTACTTGACTCTGCAGGATACAAAAACATGGAGTGCTGCACATTTGATTTCATCAAACCGATAGGAAAAACGTGATGTGAACACACATTGGGGGGAGGGGGGGCGCATGCGTACTAAAATTTGCTGTGGGGCCCAGTCAGTCACTGCACAGCTCCTTCTCCCCTCCAGGGCCGGCCCAGCGGTGACGTCATGACGTGTGTCTCACTGCTGCAGCGGGCCGTAGGAGAGAAGGAGCGCAGGGAGCTGTGGTTAGTGAATGACAGGCCTGCCGACTCCCCTGCGCTCCAGCAATGATAGGTATGTGAGGGGGCCACTGGGGGGTCATTCATTACACTGTGAGGGCCCCTTACACAGTATAATGACTTTCAGTGCCCCCCCATTTAGTATAATGATCCTCATTGACCCTCCATTTAGCATAATGACCACCAGAGCCCCCATTCAATATAATGACCCCAAGTGACCCCTCTATACAGTAGAACCCCAGTGTGGGGGCTACTGGGGGGCATTATTCTGAATGGGGGTGGCTGGGGGTTATTATTTTGAATGCAGGGCCACTGGGGATCATTATACAGTAGGGGGGGGGGGAATTGGGGTTCATTATACTGTGTAAAGCACCACTAGTGGTTATTATACTGTATAGGGCCCACTGGGTGTCATTATACCGTGTGGGAGCCACAGGGGGACATGTAAATGTAAAAAAATGCCTCATGGGGGCCCACTGGGATTTATCGCCCAAGGGTCCACATGAACCTGGAGCCACCTAATCCTATCTGAGGGGTCTGTAACACAAGAAGTTGAAAGAACATATCGTGGGGTGTGTATGTTTATTATACAGAAGGACAAGGGGTATATATCTAGTGCTGATACAGAGCCGCTCTTTACCTACACATGTATCAGTGCTAGATATATACTCTTACTCTCCCAAATACCCAAACTACACAAGATACAAATCCCTACCTTCTGTCTAATACACATACACACCCCACAATATGTACTTTCACCTTCTTGTGTTACAGACCCCTCAGATAAGATTAGCAATCTTCTTTAACCGCCTCCGGACCGCCTAACACAGATGTGCGGTCCGGAGGTGGCAGCCCTGCGCAGAGTGACGCATATACGCGTCATCTCGCGAGGGCCGAGATTTCCTGTGAACGCGCGCACACAGGCGCGCGCGCTCTCGGGAAAAGAAGGTAAGCGAGTGGATCTCCAGCCTGCCAGCGGCGTTCGCTCGCTGGCAGGCTGGAGATGTGATTTTTTTTAACCCCTAACAGGTATATTAGACGCTGTTTTGATAACAGCGTCTAATATACCTGCTACCTGGTCCTCTGGTGGTCCCTTTTGTTAGGATCGACCACCAGAGGACACAGGCAGTTCAGTAAAGTCGCACCAAACACCACACTACACCCCCCCGTCACTTATTAACCCCTTATGAACCCCTGATCACCCATGATCACCCCATATAAACTCCCTGATCACCCCCCTGTCATTGATCACCCCCCTGTCAGGCTCCGTTCAGACGTCCGTATGATTTATACGGATCCACGGATACATGGATCGGATCCGCAAAACACATACGGACGTCTGAATGGAGCCTTACAGGGGGGTGATCAATGACAGGCGGGTGATCACCCATATAAATTCCCTGATCACCCCCTGTCATTGATCACCCCCCTGTAAGGCTCCATTCAGACGTCCGTATGATTTTAACAGATCCATGGATCGGATCGGCAAAACACATGCGGACGTCTGAATGGAGCCTTACAGGGGGGTGATCAATGACAGGCGGGTGATCACCCATACACACTCCCTGATCACCCCCTGTCATTGATCACCCCCTGTAAGGCTCCATTCAGACGTCCGCATGTGTTTTGCGGATCCGATCCATGTATCCATGGATCCGTAAAAATCATTCGGACGTCTGAATGGAGCCTTACAGGGGGTGATCAATGACAGGGGCGTGATCACCCATATACACTCTCTGATCACCCCCTGTCATTGATCACCTCCCTGTAAGGCTCCATTTAGACGTCCGTATGATTTTTACGGATCCATGGATACATGGATCGGATCCGCAAAACACATGCGGACGTCTGAATGGAGCCTTACAGGGGGGTGATCAATGACAGAGGGGTGATCACCCATATAGATTCCCTGATCACCCCCTGTCATTGATAACCCCCCTGTAAGGCTCCATTCAGACTTCAGCATGTGTTTTGCAGATCCGATCCATGGATCCGTAAAAATCATACGGACGTCTGAATGGAGCCTTACAGGGGGGTGATCAATGACAGGATGGTGATCACCCATATACACTCCCTGATCACCCCCTGTCATTGATAACCCCCCTGTAAGGCTGCATTCAGACGTCCGCATGTGTTTTGCGGATCCGATCCATGTATCCATGGATCCGTAAAAATCATACGGACGTCTGAATGGAGCCTTACCAGGGGAGTGATCAATGACACGGGGGTGATCACCCATATACACTCCCTGATCACCCCCTGTCATTGATAACCCCCCTGTAAGGCTTTATTCAGACGTCCGCATGTGTTTTGCGGATCCGATCCATGTATCCATGGATCCGTAAAAATCATACGGACGTCTGAATGGAGCCTGACTGGGGGGTGATCACCCATATACACTCCCTGATCACCCCCTGTCATTGATCACCCCCCTGTAAGGCTCCATTCAGACGTCTGCATGTGTTTTGCGGATCCGATCCATGTATCCATGGATCCGTAAAAATCATACGGACGTCTGAATGGAGCCTTACCAGGGGGGTGATCAATGACAGGGGGGGTGATCACCCATATACACTCCCTGATCACCCCCCTGTCATTGATCACCCCCCGGTCATTGATCACCCCCCCTGTAAGGCTCCATTCAGACATTTTTTGTGCCCAAGTTAGCGGAAATATATATATTTTTTTGTTCGTTTTTTCTTACTAAGTCTCATATTCCACTAACTTGTGTCAAAAAATAAAATCTCACATGAGCTCACCATACCCCTCACGGAATCCAAATGCGTAACATTTTTAGACATTTATATTTCAGACTTCTTCTCACGCTTTACGGCCCTTAAAAAGCCAGGGCAGTATAAAAACCCCACATGTGACCCCATTTCGGAAAGAAGACACCCCAAGGTATTCGCTGAGGGGCATATTGAGTCAACGAAAGATTGAAATTTTTGTCCTAAATTAGCGGAAAGTGAGACTTTGTGAGAAAAAAAAAATCAATTTCCGCTAACTTATGCAAAAAAAATAAAATCTATGAACTCGCCAGGCCCCTCATTGAATACCTTGGGGTGTCTTCTTTCCAAAGTGGGGTCACATGTGGGGTATTTATACTGCCCTGGCTTTTTAGGGGCCCGAAAGTGTGAGAAGAAGTCTAAGATCCAAATGTCTAAAAATGCCCTCATTTAGGCTGCAAAAAAGTGTCACACATCTGGTATCGCCGTACTCAGGAGAAGTTGGGGAATGTGTTTTGGGGTGTCATTTTACATATACCCATGCTGAGTGAGAGAAATATCTTGGCAAAAGACAACTTTTCCATTTTTTTTATACAAAGTTGGCATTTGACCAAGATATTTTTCTCGCCCAGCATGGGTATATGTAAAATGACACCCCAAAACACATTCCCCAACTTCTCCTGAGTACGGCGATACCAGATGTGTGACACTTTTTTGCAGCCAAGGTGGGCAAAGGGGCACATATTCCAAAGTGCACCTTTCGGAATTCGCAGGCCATTTTTAACACATTTTGATTGCAAAGTTCTTCTCACACATTTGGGCCCCTAAATTGCCAGGGCAGTATAACTACGCCACAAGTTACCCCATTTTGGAAGACACCTCAAGGTATTCCGTTAGGGGTACGGCGAGTTCCTAGAATTTTTTATTTTTTGTCGCAAGTTAGTGGAATATGAGACTTTGTAAGAAAAAAAAAAATTAAAATAAAAATCATCATTTTCCGCTAACTTGTGACAAAAAATAAAAAGTTCTATGAACTCACTATGCCCATCAGCCAATACCTTAGGGTGTCTACTTTCTGAAATGGGGTCATTTGTGGGGGTTTTCTACTGTCTGGGCATTGTAGAACCTCAGGAAACATGACAGGTGCTCAGAAAGTCAGAGCTGCTTCAAAAAGCGGAAATTCACATTTTTGTACCATAGTTTGTAAACGCTATAACTTTTACCCAAACCATTTTTTTTCCCCAAACATTTTTTTTTATCAAAGACATGTAGAACAATAAATTTAGCGAAAAATGTATATATAGATGTCGTTTTATTTTGCAAAATTTTACAGCTGAAAGTGAAAAATGCCATTTTTTTTTGCAAAAAAATCGTTACATTTTGATTAATAACAAAAAAAGTAAAAATGTCAGCAGCAATAAAATACCACCAAATGAAAGCTCTATTAGTGAGAAGAAAAGGAGGTAAAATTCATTTGGGTGGTAAGTTGCATGACCGAGCGATAAACGGTGAAAGTAGTGTAGTGCAGAAGTGTAAAAAGTGGCCTGGTCATGAAGGGGGTTTTAGCTAGCGGGGTTGAAGGGGTTAATACACAGACATTTAGATTCATACATTTCATACACTGGCACAAATCTGTTGCCAGTGACCAACTGTCGGTGCTCAGTCCTACGCTTAACCGTCGCAAGTGCATGAGGAGCTGCGAATGTGGTGGCGAGGTCCGAAAGGTATGTGGGGGTGGAAGATCCGGGAGGGGGGGGCCATAAATTCTTTTTTTTAATGGGGCCCAGTTATTTCTAGCTATGCCCCTGTGCTGTATATAAAGGGCACATGCCCTGACCCAGACTAGGCCGCAATTAAAGATTTCTGCCCAAAATGACTGTATTTCAAATAACTGAATATAACCCAAATATATAAAGGGTGTATCTCACACGCCCTGACCCACACTAGGCCGCAATAAAAGATTTATGGCCCAAATGGCTGTATTTCATATACCTGAATAAAACCCCTGTAAATAAAGGGTGTATCTCACACGCCCTGACCCCCACTAGGCCGCAATTAAATATTTGTACCCAAAATGACTGTATATCAAATACCTGAATAGAAACCCTGCAATTAAAGGGTGTATCTCACACGCCCTGACCCACACTAGGCCGCAATTAAAGATTTGCGCCAAAAATGGCTGTTTTTCAAATAAGTGAATATAACCCAAATATATAAAAGGTGCATCTCACACGCCCTGACCCACACTAGGCCGCAATTAAATTTGTTTTCCCAAAATGGCTGTATTTCAAACACATGAATAGAACTCCTGTATATAAAGGGTGTATCTCACACGACCTGACCCACACTAGGCCGCAATTAAAGATTTGTGCCCAAAATGGCTGTATTTCAAATAACTGAATTTAACCCAAATATATAAAGGGTGTATCTCACACGACCTGACCCACACTAGGCCGCAATTAAAGATTGATGCCCAAAATGGCTGTATTTCAAATACCTGAATAGAACTCCTGTATATAAAGGGTGTATCTCACACGCCCTGGCCCTAACTAGGTCGCAATGAGAGATTTGTGCACAAAATGGCTGTATTTCAAATAACTGAATATAACCCAAATATATAAAGGGTGTATCTCACAATGACATCTGCAGCAAAGGCTGCCAATTTATATATTTTTTTGCCCAAACAGGTGTTTGTTTAATAACTGAATATGACAGCAGTATATAACAATGGAATTTCAAACGTCTTGGTACTGCAAGGGCGCAACAATTGAGTATTTTGCCCCCAAAAAAGGTGTTTTATTATTAGAAGAATATAACGCCTGTATATACAGGGTTTATCTCACACGTCCTGACCCACACTAGGCCGCAATTAAAGATTTGTGCCCAAAATTACTGTATTTCAAATAACTGAATATAACCCAAATATATAAAGGGTGTATCTCACAATGACATCTGCAGCAAAGGCTGCCCAAATTTTTTTTTTTTTTTTAACAAACGGGTGTTTGTTTAATAACTGAATCTGACAGCAGTAACAAACATCTTGATGCTGAAAGGACGGAACAATTGTGTATTTTGCCACAATAAAGGTGTTTTATTAATAGAAGAATATAATCCCTGTATATACAGGGTGTATCTCACACACCCTGACCGACACTAGGCCGCAATTAAAGATTTGTGCCCAAAATGGCTGTATTTCAATAAACTGAATATAACCCAAATATATAAAGGGTGTATGTCACAATGACATCTGCACCAAAAGCTGCCAAATACATTTTTTTTGCCCATACGTGTGTTTGTTTAATAACTGATAATGACAGCAGTATATAACCCTGGAATTTCAAACGTCTTGATGCTGCAAGGGCGGAATAATTGTGTTCCCAAAATGGCTGTATTTTAAATACCTAAATAGAACCCCTGAATTTAAAGGGTGTATCTCACACGCCTTGACCCACAATAGGCCGCAATTGAAGGTTTGTGCGCAAAATGGCCGTATTTCAAATAACTGAATGTAACACCTGTATATGAAGAGTGTATCTCACACGCCCTGATCTAGAATAGGCCTCAATTAACCACCTCAGCCCCCCTAGCTGAAACACCCTTAATGACCAGACCACTTTTTACACTTCTGCACTACACTATTTTCACCGTTTATTGCTCGGTCATGCAACTTACCACCCAAATGAATTTTACCTCCTTTTCTTCTCACTAATAGAGCTTTCATTTGGTGGTATTTAATTGCTGCTACTTTTTTGTTATTAATCAAAATTTAATAACATTTTTGCAAAAAAATGACATTTTTCACTTTCAGTTGTAAAATTTTGAAAAAAAACAACATCCATATATAAATTTTTCGCTAAATTTATTGTTCTACATGTCTTTAATAAAAATAAAATGTTTGGGTAAAAAAAATGGTTTGGGTAAAAGTTATAGCGTTTACAAACTATGGCACAAAAATGTGAATTTCTGCTTTTTGAAGCAGCTCTGACTTTCTGAGCACCTGTCATGTTTACTGATGTTCTACAATGTCCAGACAGTAGAAAAACCCCAGAAATGACCCCATTTCGCAAAGTAGACACCCTAAGGTATTGGCTGATGGGCATAGTGAGTTCATAGAACTTTTTATTTTTTATCACAAGTTAGCGGAAAATGATGATTTATTTTTTCTTTTTTTTTCCTTACAAAGTCTCATATTCCACTAACTTGTGACAAAAAATAAAAACTTCCATGAACTCACTATGCCCATCATGAAATACCTTGGAGTGTCTTCTTTCCAAAATGGGGTCACTTGTGGGGTAGTTATACTGCCCTGGCATTTTAGGGGCCCTAATGCGTGCAAAGTAGTTTGAAATCAAAATCTGTAAAAAATGGCCTGTGAAATCCGAAAGGTGCTCTTTGGAATGTGGGCCCCTTTGCCCACCTAGGCTGCAAAAAAGTTATATCTTGGCAAAAGACAACTTTTCCCATTTTTTTATACAAAGTTGGCATTTGACCAAGATATTTATCTCACCCAGCATGGGTATATGTAGAATGACACCCCAAAACACATTCCCCAACTTCTCCTGAGTACGGCGATACCACATGTGTGATATTTTTTGCAGCCTAGGTGGGCAAAGGGGCCCACATTCCAAAGAGCACCTTTCGGATTTCACAGGCCATTTTTTTAGAGATTTTGATTTCAAACTACTTCTCACGCATCTGGGCCCATAAAATGCCAGGGCAGTATAACTACCTCACAAGTGACCCCATTTTGGAAAGAAGACACCCGGAGGTATTTCGTGATGGGCATAGTGAGTTCATGAAATTTTTTATTTTTTGTCACAAGTTAGTGGAATATGAGAGTTTGTAAGAAAAAAATAAAAAACAATCATCATTTTATGCTAACTTGAGATGAAAAATAAAACATTCTAGGAACTCGCCATGCCCCTAACGGTATACCTTGGGGTGTCTTCTTTCCAAAATGGGGTCACTTGTGGGGTAGTTATACTGCCCTGGCATTTTATGGGCCCAGATGCGTGAGAAGTAGTTTGAAATCTTTTTTTTTTCTCACAAAGTCTCCCTTTCCGCTAACTTGAGACAAAAATGTCAATCTTTCATGGACTCAATATGCCCCTCAGCGAATACCTTGGGGTGTCTTCTTTCCAAAATGGTGTCATTTTTGGGGTGTTTGTACTGCCCTGGCATTTGAGCGTCTCCGCATTAGGAGTTTCTGCTATTCTCCTTATATTGAGCATACGGGTAATGAGATATTTTTTTTTTTTCGTTCAGCCCCTGGGCTGAAAGAAAAACTGAACAGCACAGATTTCTTCATTCGCATCGATCAATGTGGATGAAAAAATCTCTGCCCAAAAAATAAAAGGAGGGGAAAGGCGTCTGCCAGGACCTAGGAGCTCCGCCCAACATCCATACCCACTTAGCTCGTATGCCCTGGCAAACCCGATTTCTCCATTCACATCAACCGATGTGGATGAATAAATCATTGCCGGGATTTTTTTTTATATATACAAAGTGTTTGCCAAAGCATATGAACACCGCCGCCTCCTCAGCTCATATGCCTCGGCAAACGTATCTTTTACTGCAGAGGAGAAATCTCGTCTTGCAGTGCCGCATACACCGACTTTTATGTAATCTGACAGCAGCGCAATGCTTCTGTCAGAATGCACATCAGTGCTGCAGCTAGTCGATCGGTTGGTCCACCTGGAAGGTAAAAAAAAACTAAAGAAAAAAGAAAAAACCAGGCCGCAACGCAATAAATTTATTAACTTCATAATAACTTTTGAACAGAACATATAAACTTCAACTTTTTGAACATAACATTAACTTTTTTGCTTACTGGTTATTTTTTTATATTTTTTTTTTTACCTTTATAGGACAAACCTCTCCTTCCCCATGGGACGATGTGCAAAGCGCAAATCGCCCAAAGATGTGGCGAAGTACATTATGCACGTTGTCCCAGGTGGAAGGAGAGGTTTGCAGCAGCTCTGTGTGAATGGGCCCTAATAGCCCTGTGTGCCTGTCCTGTGAGATGTGATCCCTATGCTAAGTGTACCTGTGTGTGGTACTTCCGGAAACACTCTCCAAAGCATAGGGCAAGATGGTCAGGGCAGTCAGGACAGAAATAGTGGGTGTCACGCCTTATTCCACTCCTGCTACAGACACATCTTTTTCGGGGTGACGGTTGGGTTGAGGTACTGGCAACGACACTGGGGAAATGTCGCTTGTGTAGACGGCTAACTACACTGGTGGATGGGGCCACGATGATCTCTTCCTGAAATTTGAGGAAGGATCCTGTTCTCCCAGCCTTACTGTAGAGAACAAAACTATTATATGCAGCCAATTGAATTAAATATACAGACACCTTCTTATACCAGCGTCTGGTGCGTCGGGAAACTAAATACGGAGACAACATCTGGTCATTGAAGTGCACCCCTCCCATGAGCAAATTATAGTCGTGGACACAGAGGGGCTTTTCAATGACACTGGTTGCTCGCTCAATTTGGATTGTCGTGTCTGCGTGAATGGAGGAGAGCATGTAAACGTCACTCTTGTCTCTCCATTTCACCACAAGCAGTTCTTTGTTACACAAGGCAGCCCTCTCCCCCCTTGCAAGTTGGGGGAAGCCCGTGCGACTAGTTCGCGCGGTGCCACAGCAGCCAATCTGTTCTAGGAATAAATAGCTGAAGAGGGCCACACTTGTGTAGAAATTGTCCACATAAAGATGGTACCTTGCCAAATAAGGGTGACACCAAGTCCCAGACTGTCTTCCCACTGCTCCCCAGGTAGTCAGGGCAACCGACCGGCTCCAGGATCTGATCTTTACCCTCATAGATCCGAAATTTGTGGGTATAGCCTGTGGCCCTTTCACAGAACTTATACAATTTGACCCCATACCGGGCGCGCTTGCTTGGGATGTATTGTTTGAAGCCAAGGCGCCCGGCAAAATATATTAGGGACTCGTCTACACAGATGTCTTGCTCTGGGGTATACCAATCTGCAAATTTCTGGTTGAAGTGGTCTATGAGGGGCCGAATTTTGTGGAGCCATTCAAAAGCTGGGTGGCCTCTGGGACGAGAGGTGCTATTGTCACTAAAGTGCAGGAAACGCAGGATGGCCTCAAATCGTTTCCTGGACATGGCAGCAGAGAACATGGGCATGTGATGAATTCATGAATGCATGTTTTAATTCAGAAACTTGGACTGGTTTCCACCGGAAAGGCTGGGCATAATAGCTTCCCGGGTTGGCGGCTATAAATTGTGTGGCATACCGGTTTGTTTCTGCCACGACTATGTCCAAGAGCTCCGCAGTCAAGAACAGCTCAAAAAATCCAAGGGCCGAACCGATCTGAGCTGTCTCAACCCGAACTCCAGACTGGGCGGTGAAAGGGGGAACTAATGGTGCAGCTGAAGTTGGGGACTGCCAATCAGGATTTGCCAGCACTTCAGGGACTCTAGGGGTCTACGGGCCTGTCTATGCGGTGGCTGCGACGGGGTAACTATTGCGCATGCAACCGTACCAGCTTCAACTGCCCTTCTGGTGCTCGCCACTTCACCATGTTGTACGGCAGTGCTGGTACTAGGTCCAGGGATGGCTGCTCTGCTGGTGTATGCCTCACCACGTAATCCGACAGCACCAGCCCCACTCTGCTGCCCTTGAAGCGGATCCTGCGCAACCTGTGGTCTAGCAACACGGGCCGGGTACGCCTGGTGCTATCAGGGACCTCAACCTCCTCGTCCGAACTTTGGGTCAGACTGCCACTGCTTTCTACAGGTTCATATTCTGACCCGCTAGATTCATCAGATGAGGGTTCCCATTTCTCATCTGACTGGGTCAGAAGCCTGTAGGCCTCTTCAGAAGAGTACCCCCTGTTTGACATTTGGACTACTAAATTTAGGGGTATTCCCTGAGACTACCCAAGAAAAAAAGCAAGCCTGTCTTACAAATGGGAGGCTAGCGAAGTACCGGAGGCCGCTGCGATTGATAAAAAATATCAAAACAGATTTTTTTATCGCCGCAGCGCTTGGAAAGTGATTGTGCAGTGATCAAAAAAAGCCTGACATGCAGTAATTTTAGTCCGGCGCCCTTTCTCTGTGCACCGCCGTGCTGCGCCGGAGCTCCGCCCCCATCCCCATTATAGTCAATGGGGACGGAGCGGCGGTCCGGCGGCACGGCGAAATAGCCGCAGGACGGATCCGACATGGTGAACAGCCTGTCGGATCCGTCCTGCCGCAAGTGTGAAAGTACCCTAACAGAATATGAAAGCTGTATATATTAAACTTGAATTGCAGACTTTCTGTAAAATAGTGGATTTTGGCAAAAAAACGTGTGTGTTTTGAAAAACCCAGAAAATTATTGGCTCTATTTCTAGCTTAACTTGCACACTGACTTAGGCTACTTTCACACTTGCGTTCAGAGAGGATCCGTCTGAGACGGATCTGCTCATATAATGCAGAGGGTGGATCCGTTCAAAACGGATCCGTCTGCATTATATTGTAAAAAAATTCTAAGTGTGAAAGTAGCCTCAGATGGATACGTCCAGACTTTACATTGAAAGTCAATGGGGAACGGATCCGTTTGAAAATTGAGCCAGGTGTCCGCTTGCTGAGCGGAGCGGAGGCTGAACGCTGCCAGACTGATGCATTTTGAGCGGATCCGCGTCCACTCAGAATGCATTAGGGCTGGACGGATGCGTTCGGGGCCGCTTGTGAGCCCCTTCAAACGGAGCTCACAAGCGGACACCCGAACGCTAGTGTGAAAGTAGCCTAAGGCCTCATGCACACGACCGTTGTTGTGTTCCGTTCTGCAAAATGGGGTTCCGTTGTTCCGTGATCCGTTTCCGTGTGTCTTCCTTTATTTTTGGAGGATCACCAGACATGAAGGAAAGTAAAAAAAAAGTCTAAGTCAAGTTTGCCATGCAAATGATAGGAAAAAAACGGACGCGGACGTGGATGACAATCTTGTGTGCCTCCGCGTTTTTTCACGTATCCATTGACTTGAATGGGTCCGCAAAAAAATAGGACAGGTTATCTTTTTTTGACGGACTGAAACCACGGATCACAGACATGGATGACAAATGGTGCATTAGCCGTCTTTTCAATGAACCCATTGAAAGTCAATAGGTCCGCAGAAAATCACGAACAACGGACACGGAATGAAACAACGGTCGTGCATGAGGCCTAATCCAGATGTTGTATATTGCTAAATGTATGTCGATCGCTGAGTTATATTCACGTTCTGAACTTAGATTCTCTCTTATTCTCTCCCTGAAATCAAGCGGAAAGTATCCTCTCACTACACTAATAACAGCAGAGTGACATGCAGCACTACGTGACTCCAGCTTATATAGAGCCTGGGTCACATGTTGCACTTCCCAATCACAGCCATGCCATTAGTAGGCATGGCTGTGATCGCTTCTAAGGGCACAGAGTTAAACACTTGTTGATTGGCTGTTCTGCAGCCTTTCTAAGGCGCCAAGAAAGCACTGAACACCGAACCTGAACCTAAACTTTTACTGAAATGTTCGGATTCGTGTCCAGGGTCCAAAAATCCTGAAGTTCGGTACGAACCCAAACTTTACAGTTCGAGTTTGCTCAAACCTAATTTTGTTGTATCCTGCAAAAAAACAACATACAGGAATATAAACAGTTACAAATTGAGTTAAAAGTATGCACTTGAACTATGTTTGACCAACTATAGTATTTAGGTCATACTTTCCATATGTTTTTCTGTATACAAAAGTATATCCTTGACGTATAGCAAAAATTAAAAGAAAAATGTATGTAAAGAGCTCTTAAGACAAGGCTACATTACTTTACCTGTGGGTTCTGAACACATTGAGACTGTGCTACAACTTTATTTTTCCCTTAAAGAGGACCTTTCATGGGTCCAAACATTAGCGCTGTCCAATCGCACAGCCAGGGAGAAGGAGAGTTTTTTTTCTCCCTGGCTGTGACGCTCTCTTCTGCGATTGGAAAGCTCACAGCCAGGGAGAAGGAAACGCCCACGGAGAAAGACTCAGTCTCCTTCTCATTGCTCCAATGCGAAAATTAGCATACCAGGCGGGAGAATACAACATGGGCCAACGGAGCGGTGCCCATAAAAAATAGTAAGTGCAGTTAGATCCCTGCACTATGCACTACTTATCCTGATACTTAGTTTACAATGGCTGGACCCATGAAAGGTCCTCTTTAAGAAAAAAATAAAAAATATATATATATAATTTCCAGCAAATTTACATAGTTGGGATACTTTCACACAATCGGCAAGGACCTCCGGCAGGCTGTTCCGGCGGGTGAACAGCCTGTCAGATTGTCCTGCCACTAGTGCCCCCGAACTACGGCTATGGCCCGATTGACTATAACAGGGGTGGGGCGGAGGTCCGGCGGCAGCACTGTAGCGTATGCCGAGAGGCCGCCATAATAGAAGTATGAAATGTAAAAAAAAAATACATAAGTTCATCAAGTTCAATCAAGGGACACGAATCCCAGAAGGAAATGAGACTCCGATTTCTATATGTTTTCATAAGCATTAATGTTATTTACTTTTAAGAATTAATCTAAACCCTTTTTAAAACTGTCCACTGTTCCTTCTGTGACCACGTCCTGAAGAAGTCTATTCCACAGATTCACAGTTCTTACAGTAAAGAAGTTTTGACTCTTTTGGAGACTGAACTTTTTCTTCTCCAGGCAGTGCCCCTTGTCTTTTGAGGGCATTTTACATGGAACAGTTTTTCTCTGTATTTTTTGTATGGCCCATTTATATATATTTGTATAGGTTAATCATGTCCCCCCCCCCTTAGACATCTCTTCTCAAGCCTAAATAAATTCAATTATTTTAATCTTTTTTTCATAACTAATATCCTCCATGCCCCTTATCAGTTTAGTCGCTCTCATCTGTACTTTTTTCCAGCTGCAGTGCGTCCTTTCTATGGACTGGTGCCCAGAACTAAACTGCATATTCCAGATGAGGCCGCACCAACGCTTTGTAAAGTGCTAGTATTACATCCCGGGCCCGCGAGTCCATGCCTCGTTTAATGCATTACAATATCCTGATGGCATTAGAAGCAGCTAATTGACATTGTATGCTGTTATTCAATCTATGATCAACAAGGACACCCTATGCCTTCTCTACAAGTGACTCCCCCAGTGTTCCCTTAGGACATATGAAGCACAGAGATTATTACTACCAAGATGCATAACATTTATCCTCATTGAACATCATTTGCCAAGTTGATGCCCAATCACTCAGAGTGTTCAAGTCAGCTTGTAGCTTATGGATATATAGTAAAAGTAGTAGTGGCTACACTTGGTGAGTGGATATATATGTAGGTGCTCACTCCACAACCCACCCCAGGTTGTAGCAAGAAGATTAAATTGTTGTATAGGTGGAGGGCACACAAAATATCTGGGGCAATGTGGACTGAACAATAAATATTTATTGATAGATATAAAACCTATTTATACATAGATAGATAAAAAGTCAGCAATCCATACCATAAGGGATAAATATTTAAACCAGAGTCATATATCTGTAAAATAAATATGATACTTCAATAGTTGATCAATGTCAAATAATTGCACTTGGCAGGGGCGTACATAGAAATCACTGGGCCCCATAGCAAAAATCTGAATTGGGCCCCTTAACCCCGCCCACTACCCACCATGGCCCCTCCCACTTCCTGACCTGGCTCCTCCCATGCCACACCCCCATTAAATAAATTTATACATGACCTACAGAAACTGTTAGGGATAAATATTTTTATTTTTTTATATTTTCATATAATGGGCATGTCACTTGCCAGGCTTTAGCAGAGTGGACACAGGGCACAATATGTATGCCACACAACTGACCGAGTGCAGCGCAGGAGCGCATACACATCACTCCTCCTGCCTCTGTCCACTGTGCTAAAGCCGGACGTAAGCCATCCCCCACATCTTAACCCCTTTGCTACCTGCGCCATTTTGTCATCACTTCTCTTACCCCAAACCCCTTTAACACCTTGCTGCTGAGTGTGCACATATACGCATGTGTTTGTGTGGGGGGGGGGGGGGGGCGGGGGGTTTGGCTGGTTGGTGAAATATCATTTGGTGGCTATGTGCACACTCAGCATTAGCAGCAAGGAGTTAGAGGGGTTAGTAGGTGTAGGAGGAAAGCACACTGTCCTCTATGAGCCCCCCAACCCCTAATGCCCCCCCCCCAAAATTCTCAGGACAGTGTGCTTTCTTCCTACTTCCCCCCCACCCTGGGCACGCCCCTTTTAACAAATACTGTAGTAGATCACTAGCAATCCTATGTAACACAGTGATAACTCTCTGAGTACAGATAATGTTGTAGATGGGTGAGGCCCCAGAATTCAGAACACGTACAGTGTGACCTGAAGTCTGGGGCCGGGCTGAGGCAGTGTGGGTCAAATTCTATCTACCCCTTACCCTACCGAGAAACAGATATGTGCATGGATAATATTATTACAGGAGAATGCCGCCCCATACCTGTTACATCCAGTGACGTCTCCTGTGATGTAGACTTTTCTCAACGTCTTCATCCAGAGATAAGACCGCCATGACACCTTCTTTCAGCCGCTTCTCGTCTCTGCAGAGTTTCACAGAAAAAAATTTAGGTTCCTCACTTTACTATAAACCTCTCCTTCCTGGTGTCTCAACAACTCCTCCTGCTGCCCCCCAATATTGTGCTAGAGCCAGACAGATAGTCCCCCATTCCCCATAATATTATTCCCCCTGTATATTATAATGGCCCCCACTTTATTATTAATATAATGGCCCCCTCTTTGTTATTAATATAATGGCCCCCACTTTATTATTTATATAATGGCCCCCACTTTATTATTTATATAATGGCCCCCACTTTATTATTTATATAATGGCCCCCACTTTATTATTTATATAATGGCCCCCACTTTATTATTTATATAATGGCCCCCACTTTATTATTTATATAATGGCCCCCACTTTATTATTTATATAATGGCCCCCACTTTATTATTTATATAATGGCCCCCACTTTATTATTAATATAATGGGCCCCTCTTTATTATTAATATAATGGGCCCCTCTTTATTATTAATATAAGGGCCCCTCTTTATTATTAATATAATGGCCCCCACTTTAATAACAAAGAGGGGGCCATTACATTAATAATAAAGAGGGGCCCTTATATTAATAATAAAGAGGGGCCCAGGGGGCCATTATATTAATAACAAAGAGGGGGCCATTATATTAATAACAAAGAGGGGGCCATTATATTAATAATAATGTAATGCCCCCCTCTTTATTAATAATATAATGTCCCCCTCTTTATTATTAATATAATGTCCCCCTCTCCACTCTTATTAATACTATGATGTCCACTGGACCACTGACTGAGTACTGTCAGTGGTCCTCCTCTCGTGCCCCCAGTGCCTCTGCAATAAGGGTAGAACGTAGGGTACATAAAAAAATAAAAAAATGAATACTTACCTCTCTAAGGACAGCTTGTGGCATCCTGGTACAGGATCGCTCACTGTGCCTTCCCGCGCCGCGTCATCGCGTCATCTCGCGAGATCCGACGCAGGAGGTCACAGTGAGGTACGTGACTAAAAGTCCTGCGTCGCACCTCAACTGAAGCCGCTCCCCCAGGCCCCTCCTCACTTCGCCGCGTCACGCAGGGCCTCTCCTCTCGCCGTCCTCCGCTCCGCCCCCTGTAAATCTTATTTTAGTTATCCGGCTGCGTTCTAACTTCTCCTGGGTTGAGGGGGCCCTGGGAGCCGGGGGGGAAGAATAGTTGGCTCAGGGCAGGCTGAGAATAAAAGCAGCCGCATAGCGCTATAGCGGCATGTCAGTGGGCGGGGCCAAATAGTGTGGGCGGGGCCTTCTCTGCGCTACGGGCCCCCCAGTGCCGCGGGCCCCATAGCAATGGCGTGGTCTGCCTCTATGGGCGGTACGCCACTGGCACTTGGTTATAAGTGAACAGATCGTTCATATAAAGCAGCGTATCTATAAAGAAAATGTCCTGTTCAGCAGATCCACACCTCTTCAAGATCTCAAATGAAAGCACCTGTTTTCCTCACAATTTTAACAGCACTCCGTAGCTCACTTTTCACACCCAAATTTGTTATAATGCGGACACATACACAGAGGTATTTTTTGTGTACATTACCGGTCCGGTTGGTGTTGTGGCTGCACAATTGGAGTTTCACTGTGGGACTGAGTAGTCGGCGTTGGATCTTTCAGCATGGAGTCACGTTCTACTCTCTCTACGTGAATCACGTGACTCAGTCCATCAGCTGTGTGATAATGCTAGTACTAGTAGTCTCTGAAAAAGCTGGTGCCGGAAGAGAAGAAAACGGCTAAAAAAGTAACTTGTAAACGGTGAATACTTATTGTATAGCTTTGATAAAATGGCTCCTTGTTGGTCCTTGCTGTGTACCAAACGCGTTTCGGAACAACATTGTTCCTTCTTCAGTGGTCAGCTTTCTCTCTTCCGGCACCAGCTCTTTCAGAGACTACTAGTACTAGTATCATCACATAGCTGATGGACTGAATCACGTGATTCACTTTAACACACGTGGGACGCCATGTAGCGAGAGTAGAACATGACTCCACGCTCAAAGATCCAATACCGACTCCTCAGTCCCGCAGTGAAACTCCAATTGTGCAGCCACAACACCCACCAGACCGGTAATGTACACAAAAAATACCTGTGTGTATGTGTCCGCCTTATAACAAGTTTGGGTGTGAAAAGTGAACTACGGAGTGCTGTTAAAATTGTGAGGGCAATGTGTTCAGATGGGAAAAATGACAAATATTCTAATATTTTAAATATTAGCGAATTCTCAAAGTGGCGATATTCGAGATAGAAATTTGCTTTTTGAATATTCATGCTCAACACGAGTCCTCAATATCATTAATAAATAAATTAAATAATAGAGGACCCAGCACTAAACCTTTGGGTACACCACTCAACCCGGGACCATTCTGAATAGGAGTCATTGACCACAACTCTCTGGACACGGTCCTTCAGCCAGTTTTCAATCCAATTACAAACTATCATTTCCAATCCTTTAGGTCTATCATTAACTGTGGAGGACCTAGACCAGGCATGGCCAACCTTAGGCTCTCCAGGTGTTGCTAAACTGCAACTTCCAGCATGCCCAGTCTGCCTATAGCTAGCAGCCTACAGCAGGGCATGATGGGAGTTGTAGTTCTACAACAGCTGGAGAGCTGCAGGTTGGCCATGCCTGACCTAGACCCTGTTTTGAATATGGGCACCACATTTTCCTTGCACCAATCACTTGGCACTGTACCAGTACCTAGAGAATTTTTACAAATTATAAACAGGGGCACAAAAATGACTGAACTGAGCTCTTTAACCACCTCAGCTCCCTTAATGACCAGACCACTTTTTACAATTCTGCACTACACTACTTTCACCGTTTATTGCTCGGTCATACAATTTACCACCAGAATGAATTTTACCTCCTTTTCTTCTCACTAATTGAGCTTTCATTTGGTGGTATTTCATTGCTGCTGACATTTTTTGTTATTGATCGAAATTTACAGATTTTTTGGAAAAAAAATTAAATTTTTCACTTTCAGTTGTAAAATGGTTTGGGTAAAAAAAATGGTTTGGGTAAAAGTTATAGCGTTTACAAACTATGGTACAAAAATTTGAATTTCCCGCATTTTGAAGCAGCTCTGACTTTCTGAGCACCTGTCATGTTTCCTGAGGTTCTACAATGCCCAGACAGTAGAAAACCCCCACAAATGACCCAATTTCGGAAAGAAGACACCCTAAGGTATTCGCTTATGGGCACAGTGAGTTCATAGAAGTTTTTTTATTTTCTATCACAAGTTAGCGGAAAATGATGATTTATTATATATATATTTTTTTTTTATTCCACTAACTTGTGTCAAAAAATAAAAACTCCCATGAAGTCACTATGACCATTACAAAATACCTTGGATTGTCTTCTTTCCAAAATGGGGTCACTTGTGGTTTAGTTATACTGCCCTGGCATTTTAGGGGCCCTAATGCGTGAGAAGTAGTTTGGAATCCAAATTCGTAAAAATGCCCTGTGAAATCCTGAAAGTACTCATTGGAAATTGGGCCCCTTTGCGCATCTTGGCTGCAAAAAAGTGTCACACATGTGGTATCGCCGAACTCAGGAGAAGTTGGGCAATGTGTTTTGGGGTGTATTTTTACATATACCCATGCTGGGTGAGAGAAATATCTCTCTAAATGTCAACTTTTCCCATTTTTTTATACAAAGTTGTCATTTGACACAGATATTTTTCTCACCCAGCATGGGTATATGTAAAAAGACACCCCAAAACACATTGCCCAACTTCTCCTTAGTACGGTGATACCACATGTGTGACACTTTTTTGCAGCCTAGGGGCGCAAAGGGGCACAAATTCCTTTTAGGAGGACATTTTTAGACATTTGGATTGCAGACTTCTTCTCACGCTTTAGGGCCCCTAAAATGCCAGGGCAGTATAAATACCCCACATGTGACCCCATTTTGGAAATAAGACACCCCAAGGTATTTCGTGATGGGCATGGTGAGTTCATGGAAGTTTTTATTTTATGTCACAAGTTATTGGAATATGAGACTTTGTAAGAAAAACAAACAAACATCATTTTCCGCTAACTTGCGACAAAAAATTAAAACTTCTATGAACTCACTATGCCAATCAGCGAAGACCTTAGGGTGTCTTCTTTCCAAAATGGGGTCATTTGTGGGGTGTTTGTACTGCCCTGGCATTTGAGGGTCTCCGCAATAATTACATGTATGGCCAGCATTAGGAGTTCTACTATTCTCCTTATATTGAGCATACAGGTAATGAGATTTTTTTTTCCCTTTCAGCCTCTGGGCTGAAAGTAAAACTGAACGGCACAGATTTATTCATTTGCATCGATCAATGTGGCTGAAAAAATCTCTGCCCAAAAAAAAAAGGGAGGGGAAAGGCGTCTGCCAGGACCTAGGAGCTCCGCCCAACATCCATACCCACTTAGCTCGTATGCCCTGGCAAACCCCATTTCTCCATTCACATCAATCGATGTGGATGAATAAATCATTGCCGTTTTTTTTTTGTTTTTTTTATATACAAATTGTTTGCCAAAGCATATGAACACCACCGCCCCCTCAGATCATAAGCATCGGCAAACATATCTTTTTTACTGCAGAGGAGAAATCTCGTCTTGCAGCGCCGCATACACTGACTTTTGTGTAATCTGACAGCAGATTCCACCTAGAAGGTAAAAAAAAAAAAAACAGGCCGCAACGCAATAAATTTATTAACATGAAATTATAATAACTTTTAAACAGAACATTAACTTTTATGTACTTTGGAAACAGAACATTAACTTTTTTGCTTACCAGTGATTTATTTTTATTTTTTTACCTTTATAGGACAAACCTCTCCTTCCCCATGGGACAATGTGCAAAGTGTAAATCGCCCAGAGATGTGGCGAAGTACATTATGCACTTTGTCCCAGGTGAAAGGAGATGTTTGCAGCAGCTCTGTGTGAATGGGCCCTAATAGCCCTGTGTGCCTGTCCTGTGAGATGCAATCACTATGCTAAGTGTACCTGTGTGTGGTACTTCCAGAAACACTCCCCTAAGCATTGGGCAGGGTGGTCAGGGCAGTCAGGACAGAAATAGCGGGTGTCGCGCCTTTTTCCACTCCTGCTACAGACACAACATTTTTTTTCGAGGTGGCGGTTGTTTTAAGGTACCGGCAACGACACTGGGGAAATGTCGCTCGTGTAGACGGCTTACTACACTGGTGGTTGGGGCCACGGAACCTCCTAGATAGTTCTCGGGAGGTTCTCGATGATCTCTTCCTGAAATTTGAGGAAGGATCTTGTTCTCTCAGCCTTACTGTAGAGAACAAAACTATTATATACAGCCAATTAAATCAAATATACAGACACCTTCTTATACCAGCGTCTGGTTCTGCGGGAAAGTAAATAGGGAGCCAACATCTGGTCATTGAAGTCCACCCCTCCCGTGAGCGAATTATAGTCGTGGACACAGAGGGGCTTTTCAATGACACTGGTTGCTCGCTCAATTTGGATTGTCGTGTCTGCGTGAATGGAGGAGAGCATGTAAACGTCACGCTTGTCTCTCCATTTCACCGCGAGCAGTTCTTGGTTACACAAGGCAGCCCTCTCCCCCCTTGCAAGACGGGTGGTAACGAGCCGTTGGGGGAAGCCCCGGCGACTAGGTCACGCGGTGCCACAGCAGCCAATCTGTTCTAGGAACAAATGCCTGAAGAGGGCCACACTTGTGTAGAAATTGTCCACATAAAGATGGTACCCCTTGCCAAATAAGGGTGACACCAAGTCCCAGACTGTCTTCCCACTGCTCCCCAGGTAGTCAGAGCAACCGACCGGCCTCAGGGTCTGATCTTTACTCTCATAGATCCGAAATTTGTGGGTATAGCCTGTGGCCCTTTCACAGAGTTTATACAATTTGATCCCATACCAGGCTTGGGATGTATTGTTTGAAGCCAAGGCGCCCGGTAAAATGTATAAGGGACTTATCTACGCAGATGTTCAGGGGTATACAAATCTGCTAATTTGGTGTTAAAGTGGTCTATGAGGGGTCGAATTTTGTAGAGCCGGTCAACAGCTGGGTGGCCTCTGGGACGGGAGGTGCTGTTGTCGCTAAAGTGCAGGAAACGCAGGATGGTCTCAAATCGCGTCCTGGACATGGCAGCAGAGAACATGGGCATGTGATGAATTAGGTTTATGGACCAATATGACTGCAATTCATGCTTTTTTGTTAGGCCCATGTTGAGAAGAAGGCCCAGAAAAGTTTTAATTTCGGAAACTTGGACAGGTTTCCACCGGAAAGACTGGGCATAAAAGCTTCCCGGGTTGGCGGCTATAAATTGAGTGGCATATCGATTTGTTTCTGCCACAACTAATTCCAACAGCTCCGCAGTCAAGAACAGCTAAAAAAAAAACTGTGCCGAACCGATCTGAGCTGTCTCAACCGGAATTCCAGACTGGGCGGTGAAAGGGGGAACTACTGGTGCGGCTGAAGTTGGGGGCTGCCAATCAGGGTTTGCCAACACCTCAGGGACTCTAGGGGCTCTACGGGCCTGTCTATGTGGTGGCTGCGACGGGGAAACTACTGCACGTGCCACAGTACCAGCGTCAACTGCCCTTCTGATGCTCGCCACTTCACCATGTTGTACGGCATGCTGGTACTAGGTCCAGGATGGGCTGCGCTGCTGGTGTATGCCTCACCACGTAATCCGACAGCGCCAGCCCCACTCTGCTGCCTTTGAAGCGGATCCTGCGCAACCTGTGGTCTAGCAACACGGGGCCGGGTACGCCTGGTGGTATCAGGGAACTCAACTTCCTCGTCCGAACTTTGGGTCAGACTGCCACTGCTTTCTACAGGTTCATATTCTGACCCGCTGGATTCGTCAGATGAGGGTTCCCATTCCTCATCCGACTGGGTCAGAAGCCTGTATGTCTCTTCAGAAGAATACCCCTTACTTGCCATTTGGACTACTAAATTTAGGGGGTATTCCCTGAGACTACCCAAGAATAAAAGCAAGCCTGTCTTACAAATGGGAGGCTAGCGAAGTACCGGAGGCCGCTGAGATTGATAACAAATATCAAAACGGATTTTTTTTTATCGCCGCACCGCTTGTAAAGTGATTGTGCAGTGATAAAAAAAAAATGTCACTGCGGCGGGGCGGGCGTGGGTGAACGCACGTGTGGGCGACTGATCAGGCCTGATCGGGCAAACACTGCGTTTTGGGTGGAGGGCGAGCTAAGGTGACACTAATACTATTATAGATCTGACTGTGATCAGTTCTGATCACTTACAGATACTATAACAGTACAAATGCTGGTTAGCAATACGCTAATCAGCGAATCAGTGACTGTGGTGTGGTGGGCTGGGCGCTAAACGATCGCTAACTACCTAACCAAGGGGCTTAAACTATCCTAAAACTATCAGTCAATACCAGTGAAAAAAAAAGTGACAGTTTACACTGATAACTTTTTTCCCTTTCACTAGGTGATTCACAGGAGCAATCAAGGGGTTAATTGGGGTGATGGGGGGTGATCTGGGGCTAAGTGTACTGTTGGTGTGTACTCACTATGATGTCTGCTCCTCTGCTGGAACCAACCGACGAAAAGGACCAGAAGAGGAGCAGAGAAGTCATTTAACACATTATATTTATAAATATAATGTGTTAGATGGCTTCTGATTCAATTTTTTTAAAATCAGCAGCCTGCCAGCGACGATCATTGGCTGGAAGGCTGATGACGAAATTGTGCTTTAACTTTTCTCGCGAGATGGTGCGGTGGTCCTGAGGAGGTTGAGCACTCTTGGGTACATTTGCCTTATTTAACTTATCTTGGACCATATCTATAGGTAGCCAATTGAGTATATTAATGGATGTACTAACAGCTCCAGCACCATAGATATCAGCTACTTTATCTTCTTTTGTATATACAGAGCTAAAATATTTTTTTGTAACTCTGCCTTTTCCTTATCTTCAGTGACTAATCCCCCTTTACCATTATTTAGGGTACCTACCTGCTCAGACCTTGGTCTTTTAGCATTTATATACAGACGTGGACAAAATTGTTGGTACCCTTTGGTCAATGAAAGAAAAAGTCACAATGGTCACAGAAATAACTTTAATCTGACAAAAGTAATAATAAATTAAAATTCTATAAATGTTAACCAATGAAAGTCAGACATTGTTTTTCAACCATGCTTCAACAGAATTATGTAAAAAAATAAACTCATGAAACAGGCATGGACAAAAATGATGGTACCCCTAACTTAATATTTGGTTGCGCAACCTTTTGAGGCAATCACTGCAATCAAACGCTTCCTGTAACTGTCAATGAGACATCTGCACCTCTCAGCAGGTATTTTGGCCCACTCCTCATGAGCAAACTGCTCCAGTTGTGTCCGGTTTGAAGGGTGCCTTTTCCAGACTGCATGTTTCAGCTCCTTCCAAAGATGCTCAATAGGATTGAGGTCAGGGCTCATAGAAGGCCACTTTAGAATAGTCCAATTTTTTCCTCTTAGCCATTCTTGGGTGTTTTTAGCGGTGTGTTTTGGGTCATTGTCCTGTTGCAAGACCCATGACCTGCGACTGAGACCAAGCTTTCTGACACTGGCTAGTACATTTCTCTCTAGAATTCCTTGATAGTCTTGAGATTTCATTGTACCCTGCACAGATTCAAGACACCCTGTGCCAGACGCAGCAAAGCAGCCCCAGAACATAACAGAGCCTCCTCCATGTTTCACAGTAGGGACAGTGTTCTTTTCTTGATATGCTTCATTTTTTCGTCTGTGAACATACAGCTGATGTGCCTTGGCAAAAACTTCGATTTTTGTCTCATCTGTCCACAGGACATTCTCCCAGAAGCTTTGTGGCTTGTCAACATGTAGTTTGGCATATTCCAGTCTTGCTTTTTTATGATTCGTTTTCAACAATGGTGTCCTCCTTGGTCGTCTCCCATGTAGTCCACTTTGGCTCAAACAACGACGGATGGTGCGATCTGACACTGATGTTCCTTGAGCATGAAGTTCACCTTGAATCTCTTTAGAAGTCTTTCTAGGCTCTTTTGTTACCATTCGGATTATCCGTCTCTTAGATTTGTCATCAATTTTCCTCCTGCGGCCACGTCCAGGGAGGTTGGCTACAGTCCCATGGATCTTAAACTTATGAATAATATGTGCAACTGTACTCACAGGAACATCTAGTTGCTTGGAGATGGTCTTATAGCCTTTACCTTTAACATGCTTGTCTATAATTTTCTTTCTGATCTCTTGAGACAGCTCTTTCCTTTGCTTCCTCTGGTCCATGTCGAGTGTGGTACACACCATATCACCAAACAACACAGTGATTACCTGGAGCCATATATATAGGCCCAATGGCTGATTACAAGGTTGTAGACACCTGTGATGCTAATTAGTGGACACACCTTGAATTAACATGTCCCTTTGGTCACATTATGTTCTGTGTTTTCTAGGGGTACCATCATTTTTGTCCATGCCTGTTTCATGAGTTTATTTTTTTACATAATTCTGTTGAAGCATGGTTGAAAAACAATGTCTGACTTTCATTGGTTAACATTTATAGAATTTTAATTTATTATTACTTTTGTCAGATTAAAGTTATTTCTGTGACCATTGTGACTTTTTCTTTCATTGACCAAAGGGTACCAACAATTTTGTCCACGTCTGTATTTAAATCATTTTTGGGATTTGATTCGCTCTCTTTTGCCACCTGCTGTTCGATTTGTATTTTTGCTAATTGTATCTCCTTTTTACAGATTTTATTGAACCCTTTGTAAACTTCAAACGCTACAGCTGAATCTTCAGATTTGTATTTTTTTAATGCACTTTTTTTGTCTTTTATTGCCCTTTTTACAGTAGCTGTAAGCCATGGGGGTTTAATTTTAGCCGTTTATACTTGTTACCTAAAGGAATACTTTTTTTTACTCAATGTGGATATAAAGCTCTCCTATTTATCCTCAGTCTTAGGCCTCATGCACACGACCGTATTTTGTTTCTGTGTCTGATCCGTTTTTTTTTGCAGATAGGATGTGGACCCATTCATTTCAATGGGTCCGCAAAAAACGCGGACAGTACACTGTGTGCTGTCCGCATAAGTATGTCTGTTCCGTTGCTCCGCAAAAAAAATAGCGCATGTTCTATTTTTTTCTAGTTTGCGGACAAGGATAGGCATTATTACAATGGATCTGCCAAAAAACGGATCTGCAAAAAAAAAAACGGATGCCATACGGAACATCATCCTTTTTTTTGGAGAACTGCAATTTGCGGACCGCAAAACACATACGGTCGTGTGCATGTAGCCTTATTATGTGACAGTAGCTTCTCCCAGTTTATGCCCTGAAATGTTGCCCTCAACCCAGGGAAATTAGCCTTTTTAAAATTCAGTGTCTTTGCTCTGCTTTATAGAGTTTGCTTCTTATAGTTTAGGGGGAATATAATTATATTGTGCTCACTATTACCCAGTGTTTCTTGAACGGTAACATTTCCAACAAGCTCTGCATCATTAGAAATTACCAGATCCAACAGAGCATTGCCCCTAGTGGGAGCTTCTACAAACTGGCCCATAAAGTGGTCCTGTAGCATGTTGAGGAATCTTCTCCCCTTTGCAGCAGAACCATGACCACAGGCAATGTCTGGGAAGTTGAAATCTCCCATTATCAACACTGTACCATTTCTATTTGGTTGTACAGTTGCGTTTCTATCTCCTCTGTGATGTTAGTGGGTCTATAGATTACACCAAGTATTATTTTTTCTGTGCTTATATCCCTTTGAAATTCCACCCATATGGTTTCCACATCCTCACCCACAATTGCCTATTTCACACTTGTCTTCAGATCACTCCTCACATACAGGCACACGCTACCCCCTTTTCTATTGACCCTGTCTTTCCTAGATAGTGTAAAACCCTCATTATTAACAGCCTAGTCATGTGAAGATTCCAACCATGTCTCAGCCACACCAACTACATCTATGTGTTCTTCTAGTACCATAGCTTCCAGCTCCCCCATTTTGCTAGCTAGACTTCTGGCATTTGCGAAAATACATTTTAAATTACTATGACCTGTAAAGTGAATATCTGGGATTTTTGGGTTACCTTGGTTGATATTTGTATGTAACAGGTTCTTGTTACCAGCTGTTCTATTTTTCATCTGCCCAGTCTTCTCCCTACTTTCCTCATTAACCCCAGCCCCCACTAAATCCCCACTGTCCCCTGCTATATCCACTCTCTATCTACAACATCTACCCCTTTATTAGGATGACCCCTCACCCTTTCCCCAGATCCTAGTTTAAAAGCTCCTCCAGCCGTCTAACCATTTTTCCCCCAGGGCAGTTGCACCCTCCCCATTAAGGTGCAGCCCGTCCCTACTGTAGAGCCTGTAACCAATCGGGAAGTAGGCCCAGTTCTCCATGAACCCAAACCCTTACTTCCTGCACCAGCCTTTGAACCACTTATTAAACGTCCTAATTATTGTTTACTATTTTTGCATGTTGCACTTTCCCTAACAGTTCTGTAACTTCCGGTTGAATCTGTTCTTTCAAAACAAAATTAGTTGAGAGACAGCATAGTGATGATCAATTCCCATAGCACAGAAGATCAGACAAATTAATTGTATGAAATCTATAAAACTGCATCTCATCATATGCATGTCTAGAAACTAAGTAATGAATATATATTTGTATCCATTCAACAGACGTGCAAAGCTGGCTGGTGATGTTCGGATTTCAACTGAGCAATATAATCCCTGGCTTCCCAAGAGCCAAACTGCATTTTGTGCCACATCCATATGAAATAACTGAAAGTCAAGAATGTGAAAATGGACAGGTATGTCTCCTCTCCATCTTATATGAGCTGCCGTGACTTATATCACTTCATGATGGGATTTTTATGATTATGATCTTATGCACCATGTGCATTTTACCTGCCTAGATAGTTATGTTAATTGCAGTATTATTAGCTCTTTGTGTGTATACCCTTGAGTTGTTTCTTGATTAACAATAGTACAGGGACATTTAAAGGTAGCCAGCCATCTGTTCCATCTACAGCATAACAACTTACCCTTTTGGGATGTCATGATTAAAAATAAAAATCTTACAGCTACTGTATTGCATATGTGTTTTATATACAGTATATTCAATAAAACAGTATTTGCTTCATAAGAAACTGAGAAATGGCTCATTTTATGTTCAATATCAAATTTTTGGCTTCACTTATTTCCTTTTGTAAAGGACATGCAGTGCATTGGCAGGCAAGTTCAAGTAGGAACTGTCATAAACAAAACCTTACCTGCATAAGGCTACTTTCACACTAGCGTTCGATCGGATCCGTTCTGAACGGATCCGATCATAATAATGCAGACGGAGGCTCCGTTCAGAACGGATCCGTCTGCGTTATTTTTAGCATATAACAGCTAAGTGTGAAAATAGCCTCGTACGGATCCGTCCAGACTTTCAAAGTAAAGTCAATGGGGGACGGATCCGCCTGAAGATTGAGCCATATTGTGGCATCTTCAAACGGATCCATCCCCATTGACTTACATTGTAAGTCTGGGCGTATCCGCACGCCTCCGCACGGCCAGGCGGACACCCGAACGCTGCAAGCAGCGTTCAGCTGTCCGCCTGTCCGTGCGGAGGCGAGCGGAGCGGAGGCTGAACGCCGCCAGACTGATGCAGTCTGAGCGGATCCGCTCCATTCAGACTGCATCAGGGCTGGACGGCTGCGTTTGGGTCCGCTCGTGAGCTCCTTCAAACGGAGCTCACGAGCGGACCAACGAACGCTAGTGTGAAAGTAGCCTTAAAAGGTCATAGAATGCAGCTAGGGGATCTTAAAAGCAGCTGCATAGACTAATGTGCAGTAAACATTTAATTAAGAAAAAACTATTGTTTATTACTGCTCTGAAGCATGCAGAATGCAATCATGTATTTGGAATCTAGTGCCAAACAATCCTTTTTGCTGGCACATGAGTGATGCAGCTCTGTTAGAAGCTCCTTACCAACACAACTGTATTCATGTAATATTCATGTATGGTGTGTGTTTTTGGTGATAAAGGACCTTAGTGCTAGCAGGAAATGTCCTAAGTGATCCATGTACGTATGCCTGCATTCATATTAAATCATTGATGTGTAAATAGAAACAAATCAGAGAGTGTCCCCTATTAACATTTTCACAATGTAGAACAAATTAGTCTAAAATGTATTTTGTATATGAAAAGCACCCACTTTAAAAACTGCATCACTTCTGTGTTCCACTGACATGGCCTACATCACAGTGTACTGATGACAGGTTACAGGTCACTTGGCCATGTTAGTACATCGCCATAAATGTCTCTCCCAAACCCTTAAACAGTTTTTTTTAATTTTTATGGATTAACCCATGAAAAGTATTTATTCACAAGAAATGTGATAACTATCAGATTGTGGGGTGTCCAGCCACTGGGACATCCAGTGATCCCAAGAATGAGGGCTCCCTGAATCCCCTCTATGAATGGAATTATAGTGCAAAATTGACATAGACAGTCTCATTGCTGTGAATAGAGCCGTGGACCACCATGTACAGTACTGCTTAATTTAGAAAGGGGACTCGGGACCCCTCTTTTTCTGGATAATTAGGGTTTCAAATCATGTACATATAAAATATGTTTAGTCAAATAACCATTTTAATTAAATAGTTACAGTCGAAATTTGTTCTGCTCTGCCTGGAATTCAGCCAAGAACTCCGACTGTAGATGGCTGAAAATCATGCATGCACAGTTTCGCCATATATTGCCATTTTCACTGATGTTTTAAGATCAGCAGTCATGTAGGCTTTACTTTTAGCAATTTTGATGCTTGGAAATTTTTCCGAACATTTTGCCATCATTATGTTCAATTTGAAGCACTGCGTGAGCAACTTTAGCTGAGACACTCAGCTGTAATAGCCATTTGACTTGTTCTATGTGTACTGAATAAACAAGAGGCTACAGTAAAACCATTATATATATTTATATTTATCTGATTCATGCTTGACTACATGTGGTTTCCAGGTACATTTGTAGATAGCAGGACACTCATAATGCACTTGCATAATAAACTAGCCTGCATGAAGATGATGCCCTCTTACAGGACAGAAAATGCAATAACTGAAATCAGAATGTCATAATATGCGCCCATATTTAGTCACAATTTTCCTATGTGCATTTAGGTTTTAAACAGGTTGTGTCACATCAGCAAATTGCATTTATCATGTAAAGAAAGTTATTACAAGGCACTTACTAATGTATTGTGATTGTCCATTTTGCCTCCTTTGCTGGCTTCATTCATTTTTCCATCACATTATATGGTGCTTGTATCCAGGGGTTATGACCATCCTGCAATCCAGCAGTGTTGGCCATGGTTTCACACTATAGGAAAAGACAACTCCTTTAATTCTCTTTATTTTTTAAACCTGCAGACGAAAAATCCAAGAACAACAAGGAATTGTGCATGTTGTTGCTTACATTTAAAACTTTGCATTTCATCCTCATTTGTACTAATCTCACTGTGAAGTACTATATAAATCTCTAAATGTTTAAACATTTATTTGGGTATCATTCATTTCATAATAGAAGAGTTTGGTTTTCTCAAATAGCTGGATAACTTTTTGAATTTTATGTGATTTACTTCTATACTAAATTTAGGGCAATCTGTACAGTCTAGTTACCATGGTTCACTAAAACTAATTCATTTTTCTGTCTTACAGCTAATTACTGGTGTTCAACAGACCACTGAAAGACATAATCAAGCATTTATGGCATTGGAGGGTCAAACCATAGTGAAGCGATTATATGCAAACATAAGGGAAAAAATAGGACACTGGTTTGCAACTACAGTTCCTATAATTGGTAAAGGAATAATGTTTGCAATCAAAGAAGGCAAAGTGACAACAGGAATGTCTAGCATCGCCAGTGAAGACAGCCGGAAAATTGCTCTTGTACTTAATGGAGCTCACTACCTGGAAAAAATTTACTACAACATAGAAGGAAAGGATACTCATTATTTTGTCAAAATTGGCTCCTCTGACAGTGATCTAGTCACCTTGGGTTTGACAACAGGTCGCAAAACATTAGACAGTGGAGTCAATGTCACAGTCTCTCAGCCAACTTTGCTGATAAATGGAAGGACTCGTAGGTTTACATACATAGAGTTCCAGCATTCATCTCTCATTTTAAACATCCGCTATGGGTTGACTGCTGACACCCTGGATGAAGAGAAAGCACGAGTTCTTGACCAAGCACGTCAGCGAGCATTGAGTGAAGCTTGGGCAAAAGAGCAGCAAAAGGCACGAGATGGAAAAGAAGGTAGTCGCTTATGGACTGAGGGGGAAAAACAGCAACTCCTAAGCACAGGAAGAGTTCAAGGATATGAAGGGTACTATGTCCTTCCGGTGGAGCAGTACCCAGAATTAGCAGACAGCAGCAGTAATATCCAGTTCTTGAGACAGAATGAAATGGGAAAGAGGTAACAAATTAATCTGCTGTCATCCGTCTCTGGATGGATCAGTAGTAATAACTGTTATCTCCTCTCCTAAGGAGATGAAATGGGGCACCTAAATGGGGCACTAGGCTGAATTGTTTTGAGACAGTTAAGTAGCAAGCAAGCTCACATTTTTTGAGTTGAATGCTTCTGACAACCACTAATTAAAGTTGACTTAAAGCCTGACAGTAAGTAAAACACAAGAAAACACTAAATACTCCTGTGATAATACCCACTTCTTCTGGGTCTCCGTTACAAATAATGATTTTCAAGGCCTCTGATTACCTCACATCTTTAATGTGGGGAAAATACAGAAACACAAAATTCTATGCGGCTGCCTTTTCAAAGAATCGGTCTGAGTACTTTTCAGCAAGATTTTGCAAAGTATTGCAACATTTTAGATTTACAAAGAATTCTTACTGCATTGAAAAACAAACTAAGACCATGGAGTGATTTGTAGAAACAAGTCTACAACTAAGAGTACTGGATAGACTCTGACAAGAAGACACAAACTTTACTTGCACTCTTATCCCAAAATGCTCTTACTTAATTTATTCATCAAGTGGGTAGAGTGTGACGTGTGAGTCAAATGGCTTTCACTACAGTTGAATTCATCCTCTTGTATGTATTTGAGAATCCATTGTGGACAATACAGTATAACACAGTTACAGGGTGTAGTCTGTTTAGAATCAGTAGTTTGTTGGTATCAGTTTCAGTAGAGATGTGGGCATTGTGACACTATCGCAAAAGGGCACCTCTTCTGATCACCCTGTTCGTATAAGAAGGCCAGAAGGCACAATCACTGTATCAATTAAAACTAGAAATGTGTTTGTTTGGTCAAAATAATAAACTGAGACAATCACCTTTACAGTCACCACAAAATTATTATTAACTTTGGTATTTTTTTTTGTAATATACATGTATGAACTGTTTATTGAGTTTTTATATTATTTTAATTTGCTGCTAAATGAAAATTAGAGACAGGCAAAGATAATTTATGGCAAAGTGTTTAACTTGTTTATATATAAATAAAGTCTCTAAAAGTGTGTATGTTTTTCTCTGGAGGATGTCATAAAATGGTTGGTTTGTAAATGTAATATTTATCAGGCTAGCTTCCTAGATACAGTTGCAAGAAAAAGTATGTGAAACCTTTGGAATGATATGGATTTCTGCACAAATTGGTCATAAAATGTGATCTGAACTTCATCCAAGTCACAACAATAGACAATCACAGTCTGCTTAAACTAATAACACACAAAGAATGTTACCATGTTTTTATTGAACAAATCATGTAAACATTCACAGTGCAGGTGGAAAAAGTATGTGAACCCTTGGATTTAATAACTGGTTGAACCTCCTTTGGCAGCAATAACTTCAACCAAACATTTCCTGTAGTTGCAGATCAGACGTGCACAACGGTCAGGAGTAATTCTTGATCATTCCTCTTTACAGAACTGTTTCAGTTTAGCAATATTCTTGGGATGTCTGGTGTGAATCGCTTTCTTGAGGTCATGTCGCAGAATCTCAATTGGGTTGAGGTCAGGACTCTGCCTGGGCCACTCCAGAAGGCGTATTTTCTTATGTTTAAGCTATTCTGTTGTTGATTTACTTCTATGCTTTGGGTCGTTGTCCTGTTGCAACACCCATCTTCTGTTGAGCTTCAGCTGGTGGACAGATGGCCTTAAGTTCTCCTGCAAAATGTCTTGATAAACTTGGGAATTCATTTTTCCTTCGATGATAGCAATCCGTCCAGGCCCTGACGTAGCAAAGCAGCGTGAAACCATGATGCCCCCACCACCATACTTCACAGTTTGGATGAGGTTTTGATGTTGGTGTGCTGTGCGTCTTTTTCTCCACACATAGTGTTGTGTATTTCTTCCAAACAACTCAACTTTGGACTTATCTGTCCACAGAATATTTTGCCAGTACTGCTGTGGAACATCCAGGTGCAGCAATGTTTTTTTTTGGACAGCAGTGGCTTCCTCTGTGGTATCCTCCCATGAAATCCATTCTTGTTTAGTGTTTTACGTATCATAGATGCGCTAACAGGGATGTTAGCATATGCCAGATACTTTTGTAAGTCTTTAGCTGACACTCTAGGATTCTTCTTCACCTCATTAAGCAGTCTGCGCTGTGCTCTTGCAGTCATCTTTAAAGAACGGCCACTCCTAGGGAGAGTAGCAGCACTGCTGAACTTTCTCAATTTATAGACAATTTGTCTTACCGTGGACTGATGAACAGCAAGGCTTTTGGAGATACTTTTATAACCCTTTCCAGCTTTATGCAAGTCAACAATTTTTAATTGTAGGTCTTCTGAGAGCCCCTTTGTGTGAGGCATCATTCACATCAGGCAATGCTTCTTGTGAAAAGCAAACCCAGAACTGGTGTGTGTTTTTTATAGGGCAGGGCAGCTGTAACCAACACCTCCAATCTCATCTCACTGATTGAACTCCAGTTGGCTGATACCTCACTCCAATTTGCTCTTGGAGATGTCATTAGTCTAGGGTTCACATAATTTTTCCACCTGCATTGTGAATGTTTATATGGTGTGTTCAAAAAAACATGGTAACATTTAACTCTTTGTGTGGTATTAGTTTAAGCAGACTGTGATTGTCTATTGTTGTGACTTAGATGAAGATCAGATCACATTTTATGACCAATTTGTGCAGAAATCCATATAATTCTAAAGGGTTCACATACTTTTTCTTGCAACTGTATATTATTGCTCTTCAATATCTTTACAAGTCCATAGTTAAACCATCAAGAGCATGAAATGGTCTTTAGTAGGCCTTGTTGTCCAGGTGGGGGGATCTGCATGCAGAGTACTACTAATAATTGGGCCTGTCCTGTATTGGCCTAGCAATAACAAGTACAGAGGCTGCCTGGAAGTTAGTGGTAATCTGCAAGTAGATCTCGTTGTTGGGGAACTATGTACATAAAGAATATTTATCTTGGCTGGTTTCACCATGTTACTAGTGGGGTTGCTAAAGAATATAGCAGAGAACACAAATTATAGGCTCATCCAGTGTTTAGTAGCCTGCACCATACCTCTAAAATTCCACAAATAAACATGATTGTTTCTCAAAAGTATTTTTTTCTATGGAGCAGCCACTATATGGAGCAGCCACTAGAGGGTGCTTACTGCATTATTATTTTGTTATAGTAGTGTTATTGAGTACAATATATAAACAAATTGCACTAAGCTCACTCTAGTGGTGACTGAAGGCAGTAAGAATGCTATCTACAAACTATTGTGGTCATTTATTATGTGTTATACGTCACTTCTGTGACTTTATCTGTGACTTTACCCTGCTCTTGCCACGTAAAAAGGGGGTGTGACATGTTGGGGGAAGAGAGTGAGTCGGTCGTTACGTCTTATTTATAATTTCCGACGCCAGTTTATGGAGTTGGCATAGATTAAAGCATGCCACACGGCCGGCATCAGCAACTGCCAAAGTTATGTAGAGGCCTGCGTCTCTACATGACTTACCAATCGCCGGTCTTAATAAATGTGCCCCTATGTTTATGCAAGATTTTCATCCCTTTGGCCACCAAAATAATACATTTAAAAATTAATGAGCAGTGTTGATCGAGCGTCATAGTGCTCGGGTGCTCGAGGGCTCGGGCGGAACACATCGGGATGCTCGGGTGCTCTGCTGAGCACCCGAGCACAATGGAAGTCAATGGGAGAACCCGAGCATTAACCTGTTCTGCACATAGGGCGTACCGGTACGCCCTGATTTCCCGATCGCCCTGATGTCCTATGTATTTCTGATCACTGCCACTCGGCGGGAGGTTATCGGAACCCGGTGCCTGCTCAAATCATTGAGCAGGCACCTTGGCTAAATGCGAGGGGGGGTCCTGTGACCCCCCCCCCCCCCATGTAGGCGATCGCAGCAAACCGCAGGTCAATTCAGACCTGCGGTTTGCTGCGTTTCCGGGTTATTCGGGTCTCTGGGGACCCAATAACCCTGAACAGGATGGTGATCGGTGGTGTGATAATACACCACCAATCACCATCCTTAGATCCTGAAAGGTGATGGTGACATCACCTCTCAGGATCGCTCTCATTAGTCGGCTTGGCGGGCGGTTTATTCAAATTATCGCAGCTCTCCTCTCCTCCTCCTTTTCAGCATACACCCAGCTTGCCTCCGGGTCCGAGAGCCCCAGTGAGGACGAGGATGAACCCACTTTCCTTTTGTCATCCGCATCCTCCTCCTCATCTAGCGATGATGATGAGCCCCCAAGGCAGCGGAAACGCAGCCAGGCAGAGCAAGGGGACTGCCATGCTAGGGACATTGTGGCCCACCCTAGTACGAGCAGCTCTGGGGCCCGTACTACTTTTCAGGTCCACCAGTTAAATCCACCGGAGCCCCCTGCCAGTGATCTTGTCTGGTATACTCCAGAGTGTTATGAGCCTGTGATTCCTGATTTTGAAGGCCAACCAGGAATCCAGATTTCCACAGTTGGCTTCACTGTATATGACTTTTTTTGTCTTTTTTTCAGTGACCACTTTGTAAATCTAATGATGGAGCAACACCCAACAGTTTGTTGATCAACACCCGGGCTCCTTTTTGGCTAGGCCCGGTGGCTGGACTCCGGTCAGTGCAGCCGAGATGAGGACATTTTGGGGCCTTGTGATTCATATGGGCCTAGTCAAGAAACCTATTGTCAGGATTACTGGAGTGGGGACGTCCTCTACCAGGCCCCACTTTACAGTACGGCCATGACACGCTCCCGATATGCTATCCAGATATGCCTGCATTATTCAGATAATGCAGCACAGGGCTGGGACAAGGTCCACCACCAACAGAGGCTGAGCTGCCCAAGTGCGCCCCCCCCCCCCAACTTGTGGAGTCTTTACTAAATATTTACTGTTGTAGTCACACATACATATGCACAGTTTAATGTACCAATTAACTATAGCTGTAAACAAATGTACAACCTCTTTAGATCCATAGATAGAAGATAAGATAGAAATAAAGTGCAAAAACAAGTCATATAAGACAATAACCACATAATCTTAATATAAATAAACATAATCCTGTCAACAAGACAGAATAAAAACTAGCAAGTTTTGCAGGGGTACGGGTAGATGGGGTGGTAGGACAAGGGCTGATGGGGGAAGGGGGGCTGGATTATATCATTTAACCCGCCCTCCCCCAATCAGCCCTCGACCCCCCCCCCCATCGACCCCACCAGACATTTAGATGTTATTTATTCCTGCTGCTCTAATGCTCTGATGATCACTGATCAGTAGATGACTCAAGTCAAGCCCCCCCTGCCATTTAGATATGTATGTTTATTATTCCCCCCCCCCCCCGGGCGTTCCTTGTAATTTTACCCCATCAGATCTCAGATCAGACGGAAAAGAATATTATCTTTATTTAAAAACTATCTTCACTTCAGGGCAAACTCTCATGCTCTATCCCTGCTGGGGCCTGGGCTGCACTGCTCCTAGTCTCCAGAGGGCGCACATGTGACCTGACTGCGTACAGCGCATCAGGTCAAAGAGCGCGCTGTACGCAGCCAGTCAGGCAAGCAACTGAGCAGAGACCAGAGCAGCGGAGCGGCCGAGCCAGGAGGCGGAGCAGGGAGGAAGTACGTAAGTCAGTGCCAAGTGCTCACTACTCCCTCCGTCCTTCAGCACGGCCGGCAGCCCGGCAGGCGCGGCAGCAGCAGCGACGTGGTCAGTGGCTTTCCTGACGCCCAGAGGCTGGGGAGCTGGCCTGCGCCCTGAGGCTGGAGCCTCCCCAGCCTCTGTGTCGGTCCAGCCCTGATGCAGCATGCCCCCCCCCCCCATATCCGGCCGGTCATCGATCACTTTGTGGCCAAATTTGTACAGGCCTATGTACCTGGAAGGGAGGTCGCGGTTGATGAGTCTCTCATTGCATTCAAGGGGAGACTCCTTTTCCGGCAGTATGTTCCCTCTAAGCAGGCGAGGTATGGCGTGAAGCTGTACAAACTTTGTGAGAGTACCTCAGGGTACACTTACAAGCAGGGGAGTAACTAGAAGTGACTGGGCCCCACAGCAAATATTTGTAAGGGCCCCCCTCAGCGCGCTTCGCACCTCCCTCCTCCTGTGTAAACCCCACTCCTCTGGCACAGTGTAGCGGTATACTGTATATTGTGTGGCACAGTGTAGAGGTATACTGTACATTGTGGGGCACAGTGTAGAGGTATACTGTACATTGTGGGGCACAGTGTAGAGGTATACTGTACATTGTGGGGCACAGTGTAACGGTATACTGTACATTGTGGGGCACAGTGTAGCGGTATACTGTACATTGTGGGGCACAGTGTAGAGGTATACTGTACATTGTGGGGCACAGTGTAGAGGTATACTGTACATTGTGTGGCACAGTGTAGAGGTATACTGTACATTGTGTGGCACAGTGTAGAGGTATACTGTACATTGTGTGGCACAGTGTAGAGGTATACTGTATATTGTGTGGCACAGTGTAGAGGTATACTGTACATTGTGGGGCACAGTGTAGCGGTTTACTGTATATTGTGTGGCACAGTGTAGAGGTATACTGTACATTGTGTGGCACAGTGAAGAGGTATACTGTATATTGTGGGGCACAGTGTAGAGGTATACTGTATATTGTGTGGCACAGTGTAGAGGTATACTGTATATTGTGGGGCACAGAATAGAGGTATACTGTACATTGTGGGGCACAGTGTAGAGGTATACTGTACATTGTGGGGCACAGTGTAGAGGTATACTGTATATTGTGTGGCACAGTGTAGGCTATATGTGTATAACATAAACATATTCCACATGAAAACTTACAGTTACTTGGCCCTTGGGGATCTCGGACGCCACTTACACACTTTGGCCGGGGCTCGGCTGAGCTGATGTTGTGTTTTATCCTAATGAGAAATATTTCATAATAAGGATTTGGAGAAGGGGCAGAGGGATAGCAGAGCAGAGAGAGGCTGGTGCTGCTACTAGGGGGTCATACTATGGGGGAGTAATAAAGCCCACCATAATGCCCCCCCCCCCCCCCCCGTAGTAATAATTCTCCTTATAATGTGACAGTGCAAAAATACCCCCTTGTAATGCCCCCAGTTGTGCTAATGTCCCCATAGTGCCCCCATAATGTGCCAGTATAAAATACCCCTATATAGTGCCCCCAGTAAATTCCCCCATAGTGCTCCTCTCCCCCCTTCCTGCTAGTGCCCCCATAATGTACCAGTATAAAATGCCCCATATATAGTGCCCCCAGTAAATTCCCCCATAGTGCTCCTATCCCCCCTCCCTCATAGTGCCCCCCATAATGTACCAGTATAAAATGCCCCATATATAGTGCCCCAGTAGATGCCCTCAGTGTCCAGCCTCTGATAGGCTGCCGGCTAGTGTCCCCCATAATGCCCCCCAATAATGTGCCAGTAAGTGTCCCCATAGATGCCCCCCCATCATGTGCCAGTATCAAGTGCCTCCCCCCCCCCACACATGTCCCAGTATCATAGTGCCATCTCCCCCCTCAAGTGCCTCTCTCCTTCCCACCCCCCATGTGCCAGTATCATAGTGCCAAACCCCCCCATGTGCCAGTATCAAGTGCCTCTCTCCTCCCCCCCATGTCCCAGTATCATAGTGCCATCTCCCCCCCACAAAAAAGTGCCAGTATCAGGTGCCTCTCTCCCTCCCCATGTGCCAGTATCAGGTGCCTCTCTGCCTCCCCCCTCCCCATGTGCCAGTATCAGGGGCCAACCCCCCCCCTCCAGGTGCCAGTATCAGGTGCCCCCCCATGTCCCAGTTTCATAGTGCCATCTCCCCCCCCCCCACAAAAAAAGTGCTAGTATCAAGTGCCTCTCTCCCCCCCCCCACCATGTGCCAGTATCAGGTGCCAATCCCTCTCCCCCCCATGTGCCATTATCAGGTGCCTCTCCCCCCCCCATGTGCCAGTATCAGGTGCCAACCCCCCCTCCCCCTCCAGGTGCCAGTATCATATGCCAACCCCCCTCCCCCCATGTGCCAGTATCAAGCACCTCCCACTCCTCCCCCCCCCCCAGGTGCCTCCCGCTCCCCCATGGCAGTAACAGTCGGGTATTAAAAAAATAATAATAATAAACACTTCTACTTACCTCTATGTCAGCGATGCGATGCAGCCTCTTCCTGTGTCCCGCCTTGTATGTCCATATATGGAGTCAGTGCTTGTATTTCAGAAAAGTTTCTGCAGGGACTCAAAACCACGACCTTCTGCTTCAGAGGCAAAGCAGCTAATCACTAGACCATACCAGCTGCCTTGCTGCTGACTGAAAAAATATGAGACTTCTACTGTTATAGCTGGCTAAGTGTACATCTATACACATGACAGCTGCTCATATATAGAGATATAGCAGAGCTGAGTGTGCTGAGACAGCTGTCATATAGAGATATAGCAGTATCTCAGATATAGCAGATATATCTCTATATGACAGCTGTTCCAGCACACTCACCTCTGCTATATCTCTATATATGATAGCTGCCCCAGCAAACTCAGCTCTGCTACATCTATGCATATGATAGCTTCCCAAACACACCCAGCACTGCTATATCTCTATATGACAGCTGTCCCAGCACACTCAGCTCTGCTATATCTCTATATATGACAGCTGCCCCAGCAAACCCAGCTCTGCTACATCTATACACGACAGCTGCCCAAACACACCCAGCACTGCTATATCTCTATATGACAGCTGTCCCAGCACACTCAGCTCTGCTATATCTCTATATATGATAGCTGCTCCAGCACACCCAGCTCTGCTACATCTATATATCTCTAAGTATTGCTATACAGTAGATAGATATATAGAGATATAGCAGAGCTGAGTGTGCTGTGGCAGCTGTCATGTGTATAGATGTAGCAGAGCTGGCTGTGTTTCGGCAGCTGTCATGTGTATAGATGTAGTAGAGCTGGGTTTGCTGGGGCAGCTGTCATATATAGAGCTATAGTAGAGCTGAGTGTGCTGGTGCAGCTGTCATGTGTATAGATGTAGCAGGCTGGCAGTGTTTTGGCAGCTGTCATGTGTATAGATGTAGTAGAGCTGGGTTTGCTGGGGCAGCTGTCATATATAGAGATATAGCAGAGCTGAGTGTGCTGGGACAGCTGTCATATGGAGATATAGCACTGCTGGGTGTGTTGGGGGCAGCTGACGTGTCTATTGATGTAGCAGAGCTGGCTGTGTTTCAGCAGCTGTCATGTGTATAGATGTAGTAGAGCTGGGTTTGCTAGGGCAGCTGTCATATATAGAGATATAGTAGAGCTGAGTGTGCTGGTGCAGCTGTCATGTGTATAGATGTAGTAGAGCTGGGTTTGCTGGCGCAGCTGTCATATATAGAGATATAGCAGAGCTGAGTGTGCTTGGACAGCTGTTATATCAAGATAACGTTAACCTACAACAAGGCAGCTCTGTCAATTAAGACAGCTTCTAATGACCACTTGCACCAATTCAGAGTAAACTAAAAACCAACCAAGTGGAGTATTGTATCAAAAAATATCATTTATTATAAAATATAAAAGATGGAGAACAACGGGATGTTGTGATACAGTACACGGAGAAAGCACAGGGTAAGCACATTCAAAAGTAGCACCATGGACCTGCACAGATTGGTGTACAGTAGGGTACGGTCAAAGAAATAGGATAAGGGCTGAGGCTCTGGGGACCCCAGAAAATATCTGATATAATATGATGGTCACCCCAATGAGGGTATGGTACGCACGGCACCACAGATATTGGGTGAGCCCCAGAGTTTCAGCTGATATACCCTAATAATGTGGGCATCACTGTCAGTCCAAAATTCTGATGTAAAAAATAAAAAATAACAAGAGAATAACAAAAGATACAATATATGAACGACTGAAAGTATGGAGCCTGGTGAGACCACATACAGAAGACCCCACATAGATCTAGCACATGCAAATGCGGACCGTACCTGAGGACATGGCGACAATTGAAGTGACAGACCCTGGGCGCGGGACCTCTATGGCTCTGTGGTGCCGTGCGTACCATACCCTCATTGGGGTGACCATCATATTATATCAGATATTTTCTGGGGTCCCCAGAGCCTCAGCCCTTATCCTATTTCTTTGACCGTACCCTACTGTACACCAATCTGTGCAGGTCCATGGTGCTACTTTTGAATGTGCGTACCCTGTGCTTTCTCCGTGTACTGTATCACAACATCCCGTTGTTCTCCATCTTTTATATTTTATAATAAATGATATTTTTTGATACAATACTCCACTTGGTTGGTTTTTAGTTATATCAAGATAAAGCAGTGCTGGGTGTGTTGGGGACAGCTGTCATGTGTATAGATGTACACTTAGCCAGTAGAAGTCTCATATTTTTTCAATCAGTTGTAATGCAGCCTTTATGGCTGTGAGGGTTAATGCTTTGCCTCTGGTACACTGATACATTGGAGGTTGTGGGTTCCCGAATCCCAGACACACCAGGAGACTTTAGCAGACAGTAAGATTAGATAACATTAGCGGCTGCTGCTGTGAATGGGCCCTGAACACGATATTTAACTAACTTGAAAATAAACTGTCACACACGCTGCCGGGGCACCGGGCCCCCTTGGCAGCCCAGGCCCCCCCAGCAGCTGCTTCCCCGGTAGTTACGCCACTGCTTACAAGTTTTGTGTATACGAGGGGGCGATATTCCCGTATTCAACCCCCAGAATGTCCCCCCACTCTGGATGTTAGCGGGAAACTTCAGTGGGACCTTATGCACCCACTGCTAGATAAGGGTTACTAGCTGTACGTGGATAACTTTTTTACTAGTATCCCCTCGTTCCAGTCCCTCGCCGCCAGATCCAGATCCATGTCAACGCGGCCTCCCTACCTACCCCCTCCAGGTACCTATCCCCAGTGGTGAGACCCGTGCCCTTACCACTGGAAACCTGTTACTGGTCAGATCATCTAACCCCCCTCCCCCATCAGCCCTCGACCCCCCCATCTACCCCACCAGACATTTAGATGTTATTTATTCCTGCAGCTCTAATGCTCTGATGATCACTGATCAGTAGATGACTCAAGTCAAGCCCCCCCTGCCATTTAAGGATGTCCTTGTACTGTCCACAATTAATGGTAGCGGCATCACTCCTGTCCCTGTGTGCGGTACCGCAGCAACGGTCCTCAAGCCCGATTGAATCGTCGACTACAATCAGTATATGGGAGGAGTTGATCTCTCTGATCAAGTCATCAAGCCATATAACACCATGCGCAAAACCCGGGCATGGTACAAAAAAGTTGCGGTCTACTTGGTACAGGTTGCCTTTGTGCTGTCCCGCTGGCAACACAGGGACATTCCTTCAGTTCTATGAGGCAGTACTGAAGGCCCTGATCTTTTCTGACCGGGAAAGAGCAGGCCAGAGAACCTCGAGAACTGTAGGCGCCTGGATCGTCCCTGGCCAACACTTTCTAGGTGTGGTCCCCCATACTGAAAAGAAGGGACGGACCCCGCAAAAAGTGCAGAGTGTGTCACAGGAGGGGGATACGGAAGGACACCACTACTCAGTGTGACACATGCTCCGATCATCCGGGCCTCTGCATTATTGGTTGCTTCAGGGAGTACCACACTTCCATGGAGTACTAAATTAATATCCCAATTTAGCCACTGACAATCGGATAAAAAACTGGTTCTCAGACTTGAGACACTAAAACAAAAAATATATATATTAGATATCGCCGCAACCGTAATAATCTGCTCTATAAAAATACCCCCTCAAACCTCAGATGAACACAGTCCAAAAAATAAAATAAAAACGGTGCATCCGTAATAATCTGCTCTATAAAAATACCCCCCAAACCCCTTAGATGAACATGGTTAAAAAAATAAAATAAAAACGGTGCAAAAAAAGGTTTTTTTGTCACCTTACATCACAAAAATTGTAATATCAAGCGATCAAAAAGTCATATGCCCACCAAAATAGTGCCAATAGAACCATCCTCTCATCCCGCAAAAAATGAGCCCCTACCTAAAATAATCGTCTACAAACTAAAAAAAAATGACTCTTAGATATGGAGATACTAAAATGTTTTTTTTGTTTATAAAAAGATAATATAGTGTAAAACATAAAACAATTTAAAAAAGTAGACATATTAGGTATCGCCGCGTCCGTAAGAATCTGCTCTATAAAAATACTCCCCTAACCCCTCAGATGAACACGGTAAAAAGGGGGAAAAAAACTGTGCAAATAAAATGTATTTTTTTGTCACCATACATCACAAAAATTGTAATATCAAGCGATCAAAAAGTCATATGCCCACCATAATTGTGCCAATAAAACCATCCTCTCATCCTGCAAATAATGAGCCCCTACCTAAGATAATCGGCTACAAACTAAAAAAAAAATGACTCTTAGACTATAGAGATACTAAAATGTTTTTTGTTTATAAAAAGATAATAAAGTGTAAAACATTAAAATAATAAAAAAAGATTGACATATTAGGTATTGCCGCGTCCATAAGAATCTGCTCTATAAAAATACCCCCAACCCCTCAGATGAACACGGTAAAAAATAAAAATTGTGCCAAAAAAGCAATTTTTGGGCAAATTTTTCCATTTTAATCCATTTTTTTCCCCAATAACAAAGTAAGGGTTAACAGCCAAACAAAACTTAATATTTATTACCCTCATACTGCAGTTTGCAGAAACACCCCATATGTGGTCGTCAACTACTGTATGACCAAATGGCAGGGCGCAGAAGGAAAAGAACGCCGTATGGTTTCTGGAAGGCAGATTTTGATGGCCTTTTTTTTTTGCCACCATGTCCCTTTTGAAGCCCCCCTGATGCACCCCTAGAGTAAAAACTCCATAAAAGCGACCCTATCTAAGAAACTACACCCCTCAAGGTATCCAAAACTGATTTTACTAACGTTGTTAACCCTTTAGGTGTTCCACAACAGTTATTGGCAAATAGAGATGAAATTTCAGAATTTCTATTTCTGTTAACCTTGCCTCACAAAAATGTAATATAGATAAACCAAAAATCATATGTACCCTAAAAATAGTCCCAACAAAACTGCCACCTTATCCCGTAGTTTCCAAAATGGGGTCACTTTTATGGAGTTTCTACTCTAGGGGTGCATCGGGGGGCTTCAAATGGCACAACATGTAAATAAACCAGTCCAGCAAAATCTGCCTTCCAAAAACCACACGGCGCACCTTTCCCTCTACGCCCTACTGTGTGCCAGTACAGTAGTTTATGGCCACATATGGGGTGTTTCTGCAAACTAGAAAATTGGGGCAATAAATATAGCATTTTGTTTGGCAGTTAACCCTTGCTTTGTTACTGGAAAAATGGATTAGAATGAAATTTGAGAATTTTAATTTTTGGGCAAATTTTGCCAATAACTCTTGTGCAACACCTAAAGGGTTAATAAAGTTTGTAAAATCAGTTTTGAATACCTAGACGGGTGCAGTTTCTTAGATGGGTTGACTTTTATGGGGTTTCTACTCTAGGGGGTGCAAAATGGGACATGGTGTAAATAAACTAGTCCTGCAAAATCTGCATTCCATAAACCATACGGCTCGACTTTCCCTCTATGCCCTATTGTGTTCCCGTACAGTAGTTTACGGCCACATATGGGGTGTTTCTGCAAACTACAGAATGGGGGCAATAAATATAGAATTTTGTTTGGCTGTTAACCCTTGCTTTGTTACTGGGGGAAAAAAAAAGGATTAAAATGAAATTTGAGAATTTACATTTTTTGGCAAATTTTCCATCTCCATTTGCCAATAACTCTTGTGTAACACCTAAAAGGTTATCAAACTTTGTAAAATCAGTTTTGAATACCTTGAGGGGTGTAGTTTCTTAGATGGGAGTTTCTTCTCTAGGGGTGCATCAGGGGCGCTTCAAATAGGAAATGGTGAAAATAAACCAGTCCTGCAAAATCTGCCTTCCAAAAACCATACAGCGCACCTTTCCCTCTATGCCCTACTGTGTGCCTGTACAGTAGTTTACGGCCACATATGAGGTGTTTCTGCAAACTACAAAATCGGGGCAATAAATATAGCATTTTGTTTGCTGTTAACCCTTGCTTCGTTACTGGAAAAAAATAATAAAAATGGAAAATTTGCCAAAGAATTGAAATTCTAAAATTTTATCTCCATTTTCCATTAACTCTTGTGGAACACCTAAAGGGTTACCGACGTTTGTAAAATCAGGTTTCAATACCTTGAGTGGTGTAGTTTCTAGAATGGGGTCATTTTTGGGTGGTTTCTATTATAGAAGCCTCACAAAGTGACTTCAGACCTGAACTGGTCCCTACAAATTGGGTTTTTGAAAATTTCAGAAAAAATTTAAGATTTGCTTCTAAACTTCTAAGCCTTGTATCATTCCCAAAATGATCCAAACATGAAGTAGACATATGGGGAATGTAAAGTAATAACTATTTTTAAAGGTATTACTATGTATTATAGAAGTAGAGACATTGAAACTTGGAAATGTAAAATGTTTTTACATTTTTTTGTAAATCTTGTATTTTTTTTTACCAGTGTCATGAAATACAATATGTGACGAAAAAACAATCTCAGAATGGCCTGGATAAGTCAAAGCATTTTAAAGTTATCACCACTTAAATTGACACTGGTCAGATTCGCAAAAAATGGCCTGGTCCTTAAGGTGAAATAAGGCTGTGTCCTTAAGGAGTTAAACCAGGCGCCCCCTGCTCTGAAGAGGGGAGGGTGTCTGGTTAATACGAAAAGTTCCTAAATTGAAGGAAACACCACTGAAATGGTTCGGGAACAGCATAGGAAGAATATCAGGATGCATCTTGGACTCCCAGGTCGCTGCTTGGAACGATGTCCTCCGAGTAGTACGCCACAATTACAGACGCACCAAACCGAAGATAAAATCGAGGAAAAATTGTTAGGAAACATTCTTTCCTGAATTTGTACTTGTATATAAAGTGCAAGTGCTGCCAAAAATCACAAGGAAAAGGCACTCTGATACAGCCTGTATATCACATAAAAGAGGAACTCATTCACATTGTGGTACAATTGTTCAGGTAGTGGGACTCCTACACTCATAAAGCCTATGCACTAAGTGAAAGGGCTGCCAAAAATTACAAGGAACCGGCGCTCCAATACACTCTTTAGTACGCACAAAAATTATGATTGATGGCCTGCTGGTGAACTAACCCTCTAAAAAGTTATATGCGAGGGCCTGCAGGTGAGCTGATCCTGTCAAAGATTGTAGGTGAGGGCCTGCTGGCAAGCTGACCCTCAAAAAAATTATAAACAAGGGCCTGCAGCTGAGCTGACCCTCAAAAAAATTTGATGTGAGGGCCTGCAGGTGAGCTGACCCTGTAAAAAAAATTAAGGTATGGGCCTGCTGGTGAGCTGACCCTGTAATAGATTTTAGGTGTAGGTCTGCTGGTGAGCTGACCCTGTAAAACATTATATGCGAGGGCCTGCAGGTGAGCTGACCCTGTAAAAGATTTTAGGTGCGGGCCTGCTGGTGAGCCTAACCTTGTAAAAGATTTTAGGAGTGGGCCTGCTGGTGAGATGACTCTGTAAAACATTATAAGTGAGGGGCTGCAGGTGAGCTGACACTGTAAAAGAATTTAGTTGCGGGCCTTCAGGTGAGGTGACCATGTAAAAGAATGTAGGTGAAGGCCTGCTGGTGAGCTGACCCTCTAAAAAAAATATATGCGAGGGCCTGCAGGTGAGCTGACCCTGTAATAGATTGTAGGTGAGGGCCTGCTGGTGAGCTGACCCTCTAAAACATTATATGTGAGGGCCTGCAGCTGAACTGACCCTGTAAAATATTATATGCGAAGGGCATATCTGTGAATGCATTATATGCGACAAATAAGCATGTTGATATGATAGAAGAGGAGGAGGTGGATGAAAAAAGGAAGATTCAACCATATACCCTTGTTTGTGCTGTACATTATAAACAACACATTTAAAGTGCCTTTATGTTCAGCCTCTTTCATGTGGTGGAGTCATGGTCATGGTCATGGTCAATCCAGGCCTTGTTCATTTTAATAAGAGTCAACCCGCTCAGACAAAATGCTGGCGGCAGGGCAGGCCAGCATCTCTAACGTGTAGAGCGCCAGTTCGTGCTACATGTTCAGCTTGAGGGTGCTGGCGGGGTTTCATAAAACTGTCCCAAAAATACAGATGACTGGATCTAAGGTTGGCGCAAAACACACCTTACCAGGACACTTGCATGAAGAATGGAAAATCTTCTTTATTGCATATTCTTTTTGCCAGGTAAAAACAATGCGTTTCGGGGGTCCAGAGCCCCCTTAATCAGGTTAAAAAGACTTAAACCCTGAAAGGTGTTGTTTTTACCTGGCAAAAAGAATATGCAATAAAGAAGAAGATTTTCCATTCTTCATACAAGTGTCCTGGTAAGGTGTGTTTTGTACCAACCGGAGATCCATTTTTCTGTATTACTAGTGTTCGGTAAGCCTCCCCTTTTTACTTTTTCCTTATAGCTCCACTTATTTGGAACCTACTACCCTATGGTGTAACATAGTAACATAGTACATAAGGCCGAAAAAAGACATTTGTCCATCCAGTTCGGCCTGTTATCCCATGCAAGTTGATCCAGAGGAAGACCCCTCTCTAGTAGCTATAGCCTGTAATATTATTAAGCTCCAGAAATACGTCCAGGGCCCTCTTGAATTCCTTTATTGTACACACCATCACCACCTCCTCAGGCAGAGAGTTCCATATTCTCACTGCTCTTACCGTAAAGAATCCTTTTCTATGTTTGTGTACAAACCTTCTTTCCTCCAGACGCAGAGGATGTCCCCTCGTCACAGTCACAGTCCTGGGGATAAATAGCTGATGGGATAGATCTCTGTACTGACCCCTGATATATTTATACATATTAATTAGATCTCCTCTCAGTCGTCTTTTTTCTAAAGTGAATAACCCTAATTTTGATAATCTTTCAGGGTACTGTAGTTGCCCCATTCCAGTTATTACTTTAGTTGCCCTCCTCTGGACCTTCTCCAACTCTGCTATGTCTGCCTTGTTTACAGGAGCCCAGAACTGTACACAGTACTCCATGCTTTCTGTTTTTGCTTTCCTAACAACATTTGCCGATTGTAGAAAATGTAACTGTCCCAGGCTTTGGAGAATGTTGCCCTGCCTATGTTAGACCTGTTGTGTGTTCCCCTTATCTCCCCTCCTCGATTGACCAAGGAACTACGGACTCTGCCGCCAGCTTTGTCAGATGGAAATTTTTGGACCTTCTGCTATTGCATCATTTTGTTTGTCCTCTGCACCAGAGGAATGAGAGATAAGAAGTTCTCTTTGTAGTGTGGGGGTTGAGAAGGGTGAACAACCAGTAATTTGTGTTGTCTAAAATGCGTATAAAGCGTGGGTCACTGAAAAGCCTAACATGAAGTCAGTCATGTATGCCAGAGTACAAACAGACAAGACTTTGCTTTCATCATCAGGAGGACGACTCTCAATCTCCTCATCCTCTTCCTCCTCTTCTGCCCACCCACGCAGAACAGATGGAATTAAACTTCGATGGGTACTACACTCTGTAGCAGAGGCAACTGTCTCCTGCTCCTTGTCCTCTTCATCGTCCAATTTGCGCTGAGAAGATGAACTGAGGGTGGTCTGGTTATCGCCCTGTGCAATGTCTTCCTCCATTTCCACCTCTTCCACATGCAAAGCGTCGGCCTTAATTGTGAGAAGCGAGCGTTTGAGTTGACATAGAAGTGGGATGGTGACGCTGATAATAGCATTATCAACGCTCACCATCTGTGTTGATTCCTCAAAGTTTCTTAAAACCACAAAGCGGTCAGACATCCATGCCCACTCCTTGCTTGTGAAGAGAGGAAGCTGGCCGGAAAGCCGATGACCATATTGCAGTTGGTATTCCACTACTGCCCTTTGCTGCTCACAAAGACTGGCGAACATGTGGAACGTCGAGTGCCAGCGCGTACTCACGTCGCATAACAGCCGGTGAGCTGGCATTTTCCAGGGCTGCAGTGTTGACAGATCAGCTGAAACTGTCGATGACTTGCAGAAATGAGCACACACGCGGCACGCCTTCACCAGTAGCTCAGGCAAATTGGACTAGGTTTTGAGAAACCACTGAACCACTAAGTTTAAGACGTGGGCTAGGCATGGGATCTGTGTGAGCTTGCAGAGCTCCAAAGCCGCCACCAAGTTAGGCCCATTACCAGACACAACTATGCCTGGTTCTAGGTTGAGTGGCGAGAGCCACAGCTCACTCTGGTCTCTTATCCCCTGCCACAGCTCTGCGGCGGTGTGCAGTTTGTCACTTAAGCAGATCAGCTTAAGCACAGCCTGTTGACGCTTCCACAGTGCTACACTGCTTCCAGCTATCGACTGATGCCTGACTGGTGCTGCAAGAGGATAATTCTGAGGTGGAAGTGGAGGAGGAGGTGGAGGAGTGGGGGTTGGAGCCACTAACATAGTTGGTGGCAGAAACCCTGATGGAATTAGGGCTCACAATCTCTGGCGTTGGGAGCACCTGTGCCATCCCAGAGTATGACTGGCTCCCAGCCTATGCAACTTTCACCCAGTGTGCGGTCAGGAACAGCCGCCAACATCAGGCTGCGGAAGGCCTCAGTGTCCACAAGTCTAAATGGCAACATTTCCAGGGGCCAGTAATTTTAAAAGTTGTGCATTTAATGCTATGGCCTATGGGTGGGTGGGTGGGTGGCTGAGTATTTGTGCTTGCGTTCAAATGTCTGGGGCAAAGACATTTGTACGCTGCTCTGGGACACGGAAGTGGATGTGGTCACTGATGGTGCTTGTGAAGGTCCAGGGGGGGGCGGGAGGCATCCGGGCCTGCGCCTTGAACAAGGAATTCGCCATCACTTAACACAGGGGAAGAGGAGGCAGCGGTGTCACCCGCAGACACAGACTGTGGAACCAGGCATTCGGAGCACGTATTACAGTGCTTGGATGCCATGTGGAGGATCATGCTAGTGGTGGTAAGGTTACTAGTGTTCACGCCCTGGCTCATTTTGGTACGGCACAGGTTGAAAACGACCACTCTTTTGTCGTCTGCACTTTCCTCATAAAAGAGCCATACTGCAGAACACCTACCACTTGGCAAGGGAGATTGCTGCAAGGGGGTGCTCCGTGGAACAGTTGTGAGCCTGTTTGGTGTGGCCCGCCTTCTCCTTTTTGCCAACCGATGGCCTCTTCCAGCCTGTTGAAGTTCTGTACTGCTATTTTCGCTCGGCTTTTCACCTTTTCATCGTCCACCACCTCTTCTTCCACTTCCTCACTCTGCTCATCCTCCTGACTTGTTTACCTAACCACAACCTCAGTGATTGCCTACTGTGTCTCATCCTCTTTATGAACCTCTGGAGACAGTAATTGCTGTTGAGTAGAGTTGAACAGACACCAGGATGTTTGGGTTCGCCGGGTTCGGCTGAACGTCACAAAAAGGTTCGAGTTCGGGATCCGAACTTGACCCAAACTTAACCACGAACCCGAATCCCATTGAAATCAATGGGGACCCAAACTTTTGAGCACTAAAATGGCTCTAAAAATGTCATGGAGAGGGCTAAAGGTCTGCAAATGGCATCAAAATGTGGTTAAGAGCATGGAAAGTGTTCTGAAAACAAATGTGGATAGGGAAATGACTTTAAATAACATAAAATGCATACAAATTAAAAATAATAATCTTGATCTAGGAGGTCGAGGTCTGTATGGAGTAGGAATTCGAGGAGGCAGTGGATGTGGCAGTGTAGGTAAAAGCGGCGGTGGAGGAGGAGGAGGTAGTCTACACTGCTTTTTAGTTTTACATTTAACATAGTAACATAGTAACATAGTACATAAGGCCGAAAAAAGACATTTGTCCATCCAGTTCGGCCTGTCATCCTGCAAGTTGATCCAGAGGAAGGCAAAAAAAAAACCCTGTGAGGTAGAAGCCAATTTTCCTCACTTTAGGGGAATAAAAATTCCTTCCCGACTCCAATCAGGCAATCAGAATAAATCCCTGGATCAACGATATCTCTCTAGTAGCTATAGCCTGTAATATTATTACGCTCCAGAAATACATCCAGGCCCCTTTTGAATTCCTTTATTGTACTCACCATCACCACCTCCTCAGGCAGAGAGTTCCATAGTCTCACTGCTCTTACCGTAAAGAATCCTCTTCTATGTTTGTGTACAAACCTTCTTTCCTCCAGACGCAGAGGATGTCCCCTCGTCACAGTCACCGTCCTGGGAATAAATAGATGACGGGATAGATCTCTGTACTGACCCCTGATATATTTATACATATTAATTAGATCTCCTCTCAGTCGTCTTTTTTCTAAAGTGAATAACCCTAATTTTGATAATCTTTCAGGGTACTGTAGTTGCCCCATTCCAGTTATTACTTTAGTTGCCCTCCTCTGGACCCTCTCCAGCTCTGCTATGTCTGCTTTGTTCACTGGAGCCCAGAACTGTACACAGTACTCCATGTGTGGTCTGACTAATGATTTGTAAAGTGGTAGGACTATGTTCTCATCACGGGCATCTATGCCCCTTTTGATGCAACCCATTATCTTATTGGCCTTGGCAGCAGCTGCCTGACACTGTTTTTTGCAGCTTAGTTTGCTGTTTATTAAAATTCCTAGATCTTTTTCCATGTCAGTGTTACCGAGTGTTTTAGCATTTAATAAGTACGGGTGACTTGCATTATTCCTTCCCATGTGCATAACTTTACATTTGTCAGTGTTAAACCTCATCTGCCACTTATCTGCCCAAGCCTCCAATCTATCCAGATCCCTCTGTAATAGTATACTGTCCTCTTCAGTGTTAATTACTTTACACAGTTTAGTGTCATCTGCAAAAATTGATATTTTACTATGCAAGCCTTCTACAAGATCATTAATAAATATATTGAAGAGAATAGGGCCTAATACTGATCCCTGAGGTACCCCACTAGTGACAGTGACCCAATCTGAGTATTTACCATTAATAACCACCCTCTGTTTTCTATCACTGAGCCAGTTACTTACCCACTTACAGACGTTTTCTCCCAGTCCGAGCATTCTCATTTTATATACTAACCTTTTATGTGGTACAGTGTCAAATGCCTTGGAGAAGTCCAGATACACCACATCCATTGATTCGCCGCTGTCAAGTCTAGAACTTACCTCCTCATAGAAACTGATTAAATTTGTTTGACATGATCGATCCCTCACGAAGCCATGCTGATATGGCGTTATTTGCTTATTTCCGTTAAGATGCTCTAACATAGCATCTCTCAGAAAACCTTCAAACAGTTTACCCACAACAGATGTCAAACTTACCGGCCTATAGTTTCCAGGCTCTGTTTTTGGACCCTTTTTGAATATTGGCACCACATTTGCCATGCGCCAATCCTGTGGGACATTCCCTGTCAATATAGAATCTGCAAATATCAGAAATAAGGGTCTGGCTATGACATTACTTAATTCCCTTAGGATAAGGGGGTGTATGCCATCCGGTCCTGGCGATTTGTCTATTTTAATCTTTCTAAGTCGCTGTTGCACTTCTTCCTGGGTCAGACAGGACACTTTTAATGGGGAATTTATTTCAACATTCGGCATGTCATCTAAAAGTTTATTTTCCTCAGTGAATACATTGGAGAAAAAAATATTTAACAGCTTTGCTTTCTCCTCGTCGCTCTCTGCGACTTCCCCCTCATTACTCTTTAACGGGCCGACACCTTCAGATTTATACTTTTTAACATTTATATAATTGAAGAACATTTTAGGGTTAGTTTTACTCTCTTTGGCAATTAATCTCTCAGTCTCTAGTTTGGCCGCTTTTATTTGTTTTTTGCATGTTCTATTTTTTTCCTTATAGTTTTTCAGTGCTTCCGTGCTACCCTCCTGTTTTAGTGTTTTATATGCTTTCTTTTTGTCATTTATTGCTTTCTTTACAGTTCTGTTTATCCACATTGGTTTCTTTTTGTTCCTTAACCTTTTATTCCCATACGGTATGTACCTCTCACAATGAGATTTTAGGATGCTTTTAAAGATATCCCATTTTGTGGCTGTATTTTTATTTGTGAGGACTTTATCCCATTTAGTTAGGCCTATGGCCTATCTTAGTTGGCTAAATTTAGCTTTTTTGAAGTTTGGTATTTTTGTTCCTCCCTGTAGAAACACTCTTTTGAATGATAATTGGAAGGTTATTACTTTGTGGTCACTATTTCCCAGGTGTCCCCCAACCTGCACGTCTGTTGTTCTGTCAGGCCTATTGGTTAATACTAAGTCCAGTATGGCCGTCCCTCTAGTCGGGTCCTGAACCAGTTGGGAGAGGTAATTGTCTTTAGTTATTGCCAAGAACCTGTTTCCTTTATGAGATATACAAGTTTCAGTTTCCCAGTCTATATCTAGGTAGTTGAAGTCCCCCATAATAACCACCTCATTATGATTTGCCGCCTCATCTATCTCGTTTAGTAGAAGATTTTCTGTGGACTCTGGTATGTTAGGTGGTTTATAGTAAACTCCTATTAGTAATTTATTATTGTTTTTAGCTCCATGTATCTCTACCCACAGTGACTCCACATGTTCATGTCCCTCACTTATATCTTCACGGAGTGTGGTCTTTAGACCGGACTTTACATAAAGGCAGACCCCTCCCCCTCTCCGATTTTGACGATCTTTTCTAAACAGACTGTAACCCTGCACATTAACCGCCCAGTCATAGCTAACATCCAGCCATGTCTCAGTTATTCCCACTATGTCATAGTCCTCCTCACACATCACTAATTCCAGTTCACCAGTTTTATTAGTCAGGCTTCTGGCATCAGTATACATACATTTGAGAGGTTTATGTAAATTTTTAGCTCTACACCTTTCCTTCTGAACTATTCTAGTCCCTCCTTCCATTCCTCCCCCAGTCTCACTACCTTGCCCCCGGTCTCTATCTGCACTATCTTCCCATTCTATAACATAATTACCCTCCCCCCCAGTCCCTAGTTTACACACTCCTCCAACCTTCTAGCCATCTTCCTCCCCAACACAGCTGCCCCTTCCCCATTGAGGTGCAGCCCGTCAGTACGATAGAGCCTGTAGCCGACAGAGAAGTCGGCCCAGTTCTCCAGGAACCCAAACCCCTCCTTCCTACACCAGTTTTTGAGCCACTTGTTAATTTCCCTAATCTCCCGCTGCCTCTCTTGTGTGGCCCGTGGTACAGGTAGTATTTCGGAAAATACTACCTTTGAGGTCCTTGCCCTCAGCTTTTGACCTAAATCCCTGAAATCATTTTTAAGGACTCTCCACCTACCCCTAACTTTGTCATTGGTTCCGATATGGACCATGACCGCTGGATCTTCTCCAGCCCCTCCCAGTAATCTGTCAACCCGATCCGTGATGTGTCGAACTCTAGCGCCAGGAAGACAGCACACTGTTTGGCGATCACGGTCTTTGTGACAGATTTCCCTATCTGTTCCCCTAATAATTGAGTCTCCCACTACCAGCACCTGTCTGGCCTGCCCTGCTCTCCTGGTTCCCTGCTTACCGGAGCTGACATTCCCCTGACTGGCAGAGGAAGTGTCTGGCTGCGGCAGTGCCATCCCTGGACTGACATCCCCCTCATCTGCCAAACGTGCAAACTTGTTGGGGTGTGTCAGATCAGGGCTAGCCTCCCTGACACTCTTCCCTCTACCCCGCTTTCTTAATGTTACCCAACTAGCTACCTCACTTTCCTCAGCCTCCTCTCTGTCACCCTCCCCCTTATCTACCCCAAAGAGTGCTTGCTCGGTGAGAAGCAAACTCTTTTGCAAATTGTCAATTTATTTACATTTTTCTAAATTAGGGTACACAAACAACATGTGTAGAGACTACACTAGCTGTATAGCAGGCCAGCACCTCCAAGGTGTAAAGGGTAAGCTCAGGCCATGTGCCCAATTCAGAGACCCAGAAGTTGCAGGGGGTAGACCCATCAGTCAGTTCGTGTAGGCGTCTGCACACATACAGCCCCACCATGTTGCACGTCCACGTGATGTTCACAATCCAATTGGATTTCTGCTTTATCAACTTTCGATGTTCTTTTCTGCGCCTACCATGTTGATCACGGTTAGCGGCGAATCAGGGTTCCACGCTGGAGAGGGAGCGTGAGAAAGAAAGACCACATCCAAGGGAGATAAATGGATGAAATGTAATTGTGATCGATGTGGGAGAAGCTATTAAAACTGAAGAATTGAAGGAAATTACCTTGACAATTACCCACTCCTGACTCTGGGAGGTAGTGACTATAAATAACAATACAGGACTTTTAAGAGTCCCTGTTATTGGAATGATTAATATAAAATTATAGGGAAGGTCACTGGGGTATTTTGGATTTGGAAATGTTAGACAGGAGAGGCCCTGCTGCCGCTTTGTTGACTCTAGATAACTTCTGCCTGATCGCACGTCCCCGAGACGTCCACGATCAATTTGGATATCAACTTTCGATGTTCTTTTCTGAGCCTACCATGTTGATCACGGTTATTGGAAAATCAGGGTTCCAAACCGGAAAGGATGGGTGAGAAAGGGATACCACATCAAAGGGAGGTCAATATGAGCTAGCTAAAATGTTAGACAAGTTATTAAAGCGAAAGGATCGAATGAAAGGGCCAATTAAAGACAAATTTAGCAAAATTAATTTCCTGTCAGCTATGCAGAGCAGGGGTTTTTCATAGACAGAAATGGGTTAATGTCACCCACCAATGGAACAGATCATTTTTTTAAATTTCGGTCCCTGTCACCTATGCAAAGCAGGGATTTATTCATGGCAAAAATTGTAAAATTTCGCCCAAAGAATGTAGCAGAAAAATTTGTGAAATTTATTAACCTGTCTCCTAGATAGAGCAGGGGTATATCACAGACAAAAATTGGTGAATTTCACCCAAAAATCTAATAGACAAATGAGTGAAATGTTAATTGTCTACTAGGTAGAGCAGGGTATGTTACACCCCAAAATTTGTGAATTTCACCCAAATGTGTAAGAAAAATGTATGTTTTTTTTACCTGTCTACTAGGTATAGCAGTGGTATATCACACCCAAATATTGGTGAATTACACTTGAATATGTAACAGACAAATTAGTGAAATGTTACCTGTCTACGAGGTAGAGCAGGGGTATATCACACCCAAATTTTTTTTTTCGTTTCATACGAATATGTAACAGACAAATTAGTGAAATGTTACCTGTTTACTAGGTATAGTAATGGTATATCACAGACAAAAATTGGTGAATTTCACCCGAATATGTAACAGACAAATTAGTGAAATGTTATCTGTCTACTAGGTAGAGCAGGGGTATATCACTCCCAAAAATTGGTGAATTTCACCCGAATATGTACCAGACACCCGGATGTGTAATAGACAAATTAATGATTTTTTTTACCTGTCTACTACGTATAGCAATGGTATATCACACCCAATTCCAGTGAATTGCACCCGAATATGTAACATACAAGTTAGTGAAATGCTTTAAACTCTCTACTAGGTATAGCAGTGGTATATCACACCCAAAATTTGGTGAGTAACACCCGAATATGTAAAAGACAAATTAGTAAAATGTCACATGTCTACTAGGTAGAGCATTGGTATGTCACACCCAAATATTTGTGAATTTCACCCAAATATGTATCAGACAAATTAGTGATTTTTTTTACCTGTCTATTCGGTATAGCAGTGGTATATCGCACCCAAATATTGGTGAATTACAACCGAATATGTAACAGACAAATTAGTGAAATGCTAACTGTCTAGTACAGGGCTGGCCAACCTGTGGCTCTCCAGCTGTTGTAAAACTACAACTCCCACCATGCTTTGCTGTAGGCTGATACTTGTAGGTATCTGGGCATGCTGGGAGTTGTAGTTTTGCAACAGCTGGAGAGCCTCAGGTTGGCCAGCCCTGGTCTAGTAGGTAGAGCAGGGGTATATCACACCCAAAAAATGGTAAATTACACCCGAATATGTAACAGACAAATTAGTCAAATGTTACCTGTCTACTAGGTAGAGTAGGGGTATATCACACCCAAAAATTGGAGAATTTTACCCGAACATGTAACAGACAAATTAATGATTCTTTTTTTCCTGTCTACTAGGTACAGTAGTGGTATATCACAATCCAACATTTTTGAATTTCACCCGAAAATGTAACAGACAAATTAGTGAAATGTTTTTACCTGTCTACTAGGTATAGCAGTGGTATATCGCACCCAAATATTGGTGAATTACAACCGAATATGTAACAGACAAATTAGTGAAATGCTAACTGTCTAGTAGGTAGAGCAGGGGTATATCACACCCAAAAAATTGTGAATTTCACCCAAATATGCAAAAGACAAATTAGTGGAATGTTACCTGTCTATTAGGTAGAGCAGGAGTATATCACACCTAAAAATTTGTGAATTTCACCCAAATATGAAACAGACAAATTAGTGAAATGTTTTTACCTGTCTACTAGGTATAGCCTAATTATATCACACCCAAAAATTGGTGGATTTCACCAGAAAATGTAACAGACAAATTAGTGAAATATTTCAACCTGTCTACTAGGTACAAACAGTCCAGCAAGGGTACCCTGTTAGATCAAGAGATAACTAAATTTAATAAGAAATGTGAAAATATACATATACAAAAGAATCCTATATAGTTAATCCGAGGTAAGAGGCCAGGGTATAGTCAAATGCACTAGGTAAGTGGTGGATAAAAAAGGGGGGGGAAGAAATCCCTAGCACTGATACCCTAAACTGGTCCTCTGCCCAGGGACGTCTCCTAGTGGTGGGGACGCCCTGTCCACGTACCTAATCTCCAACTCCTGACTGTCCCTGGTGAGGTAAACGGTGGAGGGAGACAGTTGATTAGTGGTGCCCTAACGGATAACTAGCACAGAATAAGAGAGTTAAATAGGTGTCCACTGTATACTGCCCTCGTGGCGTTGCCAGGAGGTACAGGGCACACCAAGAGGATAAAAGATACTTAATACGAACAGACACACGCACAAACAAACACAGATATAATGAACAATAGATGACCTACAACCCCGACGCGTTTCACCCATACCAGTAGGATCATCAGGGGGTTATACGGGGTAGGTGTACTAGGGACCTGGAACCCATACCAGTGGTTATAGCCGTCCCAGTCCAATGATATGTGCGTAAATAGATGCATGAATAGATAATCATTTATGACACGAAAACAGACCCAGAATAGATAAGTGGTTGCCTAATGGCAAATTACATACGGTTACTCGGCGGCATGGTTAGTGAAATCGACCGCCTAGATACACACTGCAGATCTAAATAGAAAACAGAGACTTGGGTAAGAATATATAGGACAACGAAAGATGAATGCCCATAACGCTAAATGTTAAAGTAATAGTAAGTACCTGAGATTGGCGAAGGCAAAGGATCACGTACGGATCATTAGTGAGGAGGCTCATGAATAAGAACACCCAGCCTACCTAGCTGTATAAAACACAAGATGAGGTTAATGTTCCCCGAATACATGACCCATATTGAATAGAACCCAAGAAAGAGGATCCTACATAGATACCTGATAAGCACACGAAAAATAAAGGTACCACGGTTCGTAGCTCCTAAGGTGCAGGGCTAACCGCCAAAAAGATACCTGAAATGCAAATATGCCTGAAATGAACTCAGGAATTGAGCTGTATGAAAACAATGGAGAAAATAGTTGTCTATTACTTACATAGTGCCGCCGTCAGTGTGGAGAAATGGGTCTGAGGCGGTCATCCTGGATTGCCCCACCCTTTAAGTATCCCATGCGCCCAGTCCATAGAAAAATGCAAATACCCAGGAGGAGGGACGGCTATAGTACATAATCAGTGCGTTCCACAGAGAGGAACACTGATGATCGGCCGGGCAGATATCCGGTGGGTACAATCAAACCAGCCCATGTATAGCTGGCATACGACGTGCGTGCCAGCATGGAACGCACGCAGGAAGTGACGCACACGAAATTGCTGCCGTGCCGGAAGTGCGGTGTATGGTAAATGGCGTGCGTGCCAGCTTGGAACGCACCCCGGAAATGACGCACCTAGGTTAGTGCCGAGCCGGAAGTCCGGTGTTTCACGAAACCTTTGGTAGCTACTTTCTATGGCCTCCCTAAAGTACATAAGGGCATTTCTCCCCTTAAAGGCCGTCCAATAGTGTCAGGCGTCAACTGCTTAACACAGAACTGTGGTATCTATCTGGACCAGATTCTGAGGGAGTTCGTCGTGTCCCTCCCGGCCTATACGAGGGACACGATGGACTTCCTCAATAAAATTAATACCTTGAATCTGGATCCAGTGTGTATACTCGGTAGTATCGACGTCGAGGCTCTCTATAGCTCCATACCACATGAGCAGGGTCTCAGAGTGGTTGATTACTACCTCAGAACCAGAGGCACTCATTGTTTTCCGCACAATGCCTTTATCCGTGAACTCCTGATGTTCACCCTTAATCACAACTTCTTTCTTTTCGATGCACGGTTCTACCACCAGCTCAGGGGGACGGCGATGGGCAGCCCATGTGCCCCGTCATACGCCAATCTCTTCCTGGGCTGGTGGGAGGACACCCACGTGTTTCCGGACCACGTCGTCTGGTGGGCTGATTACATCCAATTTTGGACCAGATATATAGACGACGTGTTTATTGTCTGGAAGGGTGATCCTCTTAGCTTCAAACGGTTCGTTGTGGATCTTAACGCCAATGATGTGGGTCTTAAGTTCACCTGTGAATGGGATTATGAGTCCATTACGTTCCTTGATGTAAGGGTTACTAAGGTGGGTGACAGTTTATCAACTAATATCTATCGGAAGAGCACGGCCACCAACTACCTTCTCCATTGGAGCAGCTATCATCCTGCCCCTCTTAGACGAGGTATACCCAAGGGTCAATACCTTAGGGTTAGGAGAAACTGCTCCAATGACTCCTCCTTTTTTCATGAGGCTGGTAGGCTTCAGGATAGATTCGAACCGATGATGGCCCTCAACCGGCACGGATCATCGCCAATTTTGACTCCGCTAACCGCGAAACGAGGGAAGTCCTTCACAAATACTGGCCGATCCTACACATGGATGCTGATCTTTCGGACATCATAAGCAAATACCCCTCGGTCTCTTATAGACGGGGTAGGAGCCTTAGGGACCGTTTGGTTCATAGCCACTTTTCACCACTTCTGAAGGTTGGCTCCTGGCTGGACCGGAAACCCATGGGTGTTTTTAAATGTGGTCGATGTAAGGCCTGCCAATATGTCCTAACCACTAAATCAGTCACCTGCTCGGCTACAGGTCACTCGTTCCAGGTTCGGGATTTCATCAACTGCCTGTCCAAGGGACTAGTCTACCTATGCCAGTGCCCATGCCCCATGGATTACGTGGGCAAAACGATACGGGAGTTCAGGAGAAGAATCCTTGAACATGTTAATGACGTCATCAAGAAGGAGCCCACACCTGTGGCCACACATGTGAATGACTGCCATGGTGGTGATCCCACCCGTCTCCGGTTTACTGTCCTTGAACTGATACCCCCCTCTCCAAGAGGTGGTGACTTGGACAGGCGTATTTTACAGAAGGAGAGCGAGTGGATTCATAGGTTCCGCTCCCAATCACCTCGAGGACTCAACGAGCGCCTGACCTTTTCATGTGTTTTTTATAATCGCCCACTCTCTCCATATGCCCAACTACATCTATTTTTATATTTGACTGTAATTTTCCTTTTGCCTTGCTGCTCTGGCCTATGTGTGGGGTCTCCACTACCCGGTGGTTGTCCCTTTAGCACTTATGGCCTTAGTAAAAAGTTATTTCCCTGGTACGTAGCCTGGGTACGCAAAGTACCCGAAAGTTACTTATATGGGGTGCTTCTGTACGTTAGCACACCCCTTAGTGGGTGTCCTTGTTATCCTCAAGGTAGCCCTATTTATGAATTTAAGTATTTGTATGTATATATATATATATATATATATATATATATATTCAATAGTCTATTCTTATCTCCCCTGGCACATTATTTTTCCTTGCCCCCCCCCCTTTTCCTTTCATCCTTGGTTTGTCCCTTATCATTATGCCCATTTTTTCAAGAATTTCCCTTTTTAGAATTTACCCCATATGTGGCCTGGGCTACTCCTGCCGCGTATTAGTATTATTTTTCATTATTATTTTCCTTCACCCTTATAATTTCTGTACCTACTCAGCCCATTTCTGGTTGATAACATTTCTGCCAATCGGAGTTATTCGGTTCACACCGGACTTCCGGCTCGGCACTAACCTATTTGCGTCATTTCCGGGGTGCGTTCCAAGCTGGCATGCACGCCATTTACCATACACCGCACTTCCGGCTCAGCAGCAATTTTGTGTGCGTCACTTCCGGCGTGCGTTCCATGCTGGCACGCACGTCGTATGCCAGCTATACATGGGCTGGTTTGATTGTACCCACCAGATATCCGCCCGGCCAATCATCAGTGTGGACGCATCCTAGAGTGCGTTCCTCTCTGGAACGCACTGATTATGGCGGCTGTACTATAGCCTTCCCTCCTCCTGGGTATTTGCATTTTTCTATGGACTGGGCGCATGGGATACTTAAAGGGTGGGGCAATCCAGGATGACCGCCTCAGACCCATTTCTCCACACTGACGGCGGCACTATGTAAGTACTAGACAACTATTTTCTCCATTGTTTTCATACGGCTCAATTCCTGAGTTCATTTCAGGCATATTTGCATTTCAGGTATCTTTTTGGCGGTTAGCCCTGCACCTTAGGAGCTACGAACCGTGGTACCTTTATTTTTCATGTGCTTATCAGGTATCTTTCTTGGGTTCTATTCAATATGGGTCATGTATTCGGGGAACATTAACCTCATCTTGTGTTTTATACAGCTAGGTAGGCTGGGTGTTCTTATTCATGAGCCTCCTCACTAATGATCCGTACGTGATCCTTTGCCTTCGCCAATCTCAGGTACTTACTATTACTTTAACATTTAGCGTTATGGGCGTTCATCTTTCGTTGTCCTATATATTCTTACCCAAGTCCCTGTTTTCTATTTAGATCTGCAGTGTGTATCTAGGCGGTCGATTTCACTAACCATGCCGCCGAGTAACCGTATGAACTTTTCCATTAGGCAACCACTTATCTATTCTGGGTCTGTTTTCGTGTCATAAATGATTATCTATTCACGCACGTATCATTGGACTGGGACGGCTATAACCACTGGTATGGGTTCCAGGTCCCTAGTACACCTACCCCGTATAACCCCCTGATGATCCCACTGGTATGGGTGAAACGCGTCGGGGTTGTAGGTCATCTATTGTTCATTATATCTGTATTTGTTTGTGCGTGTGTCTGTTCGTATTAAGTATCTTTTATCCTCTTGGTGTGCCCTGTACCTCCTGGCAACGCCACAAGGGGAAGTATACAGTGGACACCTATTTAACTCTCTTATTCTGCGCTAGTTATCCGTTAGGGCACCACTAATCACCTGTCTCCCTCCACCGTTTACCTCACCAGGGACAGTCAGGAGTTGGAGATTAGGTACGTGGACAGGGCGTCCCCACCACTAGGAGACGTCCCTGGGCAGAGGACCAGTTTAGGGTATCAGTGCTAGGGATTTCTTCCCCCCCCCCCCCCTTTTTTATCCACCACTTACCTAGTGCATTTGACTATACCCTGGCCTCTTACCTCGGATTAACTATATAGGATTCTTCTGTATATGTATATTTTCACATTTCTTATTAAATTTAGTTATCTCTTGATCTAACAGGGTACCCTTGCTGGACTGTTTGTTTTACACACTAATAACCTGATTCGGTATAACTTTGGTATCTTTATTGCTGGACGTTTATGTCTACTAGGTACAGCCTGAGTACATCACACCTAAAAATATTGAATTACACCCGAATATTTAACAGACAAATTAGTGAAATGTTACCTGTCTACTAGGTAGAGTAGGGGTAGATCACACCAACAATTGTAGAATTTCACCCGAACATGAAACAGACAAATTAGTGAAATGTTTTAACCTGTCTACTAGGTATAGCACCCAAAGAATGGTGAATAACTGGTGTAACAGACAACATAGTAAAATGTTACCTGTCTACTAGGTAGAGCAGTGATATGTCACACCTAAAAATTTGTGAGTTTCACCCGGATATGTAACAGACAAATTAATGATTTTTTTTTACCTGTCTACTCGGTATAGCATTAGTATATCACACCCAAATATTGGTGAATTACACCCGAATATGTAACAGACAAATTAATGAAATGTTACCTGTCTACTAGGTAGAGCAGGGGTATGTCACACCCGAAAATTTGTGAATTTCACCCGAATATGTAACTGACAAATTACTGAAATTTTGTTACCTGTCGACTAGGTATAGCAGTGGTATATCACAGACAAAAATTGGTGAATTTTACCCGAATATGTAACAGACAAATTAGTGACATTTTTTTACCTGTGTACTAGGTACAGCCGGGGTATCATACCCAAAAATTGGTGAATTTCACCTGAATATGTAACAGACAAATTATTGAAATGTTACCTGTCGATTAGATAAAGCAGGGGTATATTGCACTTAAAAGTTGGTGAATTTCACCTGAATATGTAAAAGACAAATTAATGGAATGTTACCTGTCTACACTGTCTACCTGTCTACCCAAAAATTTGTAAATTTCTACCGAATATGTAACAGACAAATATATATATATATATTTATGGTCAGGGCTAGGACAACGCCGGCGCACGCAGAGAAACCTGCCCTGAACATAGTGGCTGAATTGTGCCGGGAGCCACGGGCGCGGGTACACCAGTGAAAAAAGGGGGCATACCTGAAGGGAGCTTTGAGAAAAAGGGCGGGAGGGAGGGGCGTGAGGCTCGGGCACCTGGCTGAGCGGCAGGTAGGGGGATAAATAGCCAGACGCCCCTCCCACAAATGCAGGCTGTTAACAGCCTTACTATTTATGGTCAGGGCTAGGACAACGCCGGCGCACGCAGAGAAACCTGCCCTGAACATAGTGGCTGAATTGTGCCGGGAGCCACGGGCGCGGGTACACCAGTGAAAAAAGGGGGCAAAAAACATCAGTTAGGCGCAACACTTTATTGCAAACTACAAAGCCAGTGATCGAAAGGCACGAGATATCTACTTGAGGATTGGGTATATCCCTAGTAAAGCAGAAGGACCGCCACCGCCCCATGGACCGGATGACATGAGCTGGCACCTGATGCCGAGAAGCAGCGGAGGCTGCCCCTAGCGACATGAGTGGCCTGAAATTACCTTGGGGTCATAGCCTAGACCCTGGGCGAGGGCACGGATGAAAGATATGAACTGAGGGTGCTGAGGCTTGCCTGCGTGTGGCAGGAGCGGGCTATCTGGTGATGAACCTTGGATGAGGGCTAGCAGTTTATGCAGCACCTGAACTGGGCACCAATCGTTCAACGTGGGATAGAATTTAACCTCGGAAGGGGGTCCCGTCTGAATGGTTTTGGTGGAAGGTAGCAGGGGAGTGTAATGGCCCTGGCCCCATAACTGATGCTGCTTCAGAGGATGGTTATGGCGATTCAGAGGATGGTTATGGCGATTTGGACCCGCCAGAACCTCACCAGGTCGGAGGAATCCATAAAAGGTGAGATACATGGCCGCTTTCAAAATCAGGCTAGTGAAGGGCCCAAAAGGATTACCATCCAATGACGAAGAAAGATCCCTGAACAATTTACCGGACACAGGTTGCCTATGGCTCACGGATCCCTTCCCCTCCTTTTGAATACCCCGAAGGGTGGCTTTAGAAAACGAAGACAGAACCTGGGCGATCCAGGGACGCTGACCACCTGGGCGATCCAGGGACGCTGACCACCTGGGCGAGGGCACGGATGAAAGATATGAACTGAGGGTGCTGAGGCTTGCCTGCGTGTGGCTGGAGCGGGCTATCTGGTGATGAACCTTGGATGAGGGCTAGCAGTTGATGCAGCACCTGAACTGGGCACCAATCGTTCAACGTGGGATAGAATTTAACCTCGGAAGGGGGTCCCGTCTGAATGGTTTTGGTGGAAGGTAGCAGGGGTGTGTAATGGCCCTGGCCCCATAACTGATGCTGCTTCAGAGGATGGTTATGGCGATTTGGACCCGCCAGAACCTCACCAGGCCGGAGGAATCCATAAAAGGTGAGATACATGGCCGCTTTCAAAATCAGGCTAGTGAAGGGCCCAAAAGGATTACCATCCAATGACGAAGAAAGATCCCTGAACAATTTACCGGACACAGGTTGCCTATGGCTCACGGATCCCTTCCCCTCCTTTTGAATACCCCGAAAGGTGGCTTTAGAAAACGAAGACAGAACCTGGGCGATCCAGGGACGCTGACCACCTGGGCGATCCAGGGACGCTGACCACCTGGGCGATCCAGGGACGCTGACCACCTGGGCGATCCAGGGACTCTGACAACCTGGGCGATCCAGGGACACTGAAAACCTGAGCGATCCAGGGACACTGACAACCTGGGCGATCCAGGGAAACTGACAACCTGGGCGATCCAGGGACACTGACGACCTGGGCGATCCAGGGACACTGACGACCTGGGCGATCCAGGGACACTGACGACCTGGGCGATCCAGGGACACTGACGACCTGGGCGATCCAGGGACACTGACGACCTGGGCGATCCAGGGACGCTGACGACCTGGGCGATCCAGGGACGCTGACCACCTGGGCGATCCAGGGACGCTGACCACCTGGGCGATCCAGGGACGCTGACCACCTGGGCGATCCAGGGACACTGACAACCAGGGCGATCCAGGGACGCTGACAACCTGGGCGATCCAGGGACTCTGACAACCTGGGCGATCCAGGGACACTGAAAACCTGAGCGATCCAGGGACACTGACAACCTGGGCGATCCGGGGACACTGACAACCTGGGCGATCCAGGGAAACTGACAACCTGGGCGATCCAGGGACACTGACGACCTGGGCGATCCAGGGACACTGACGACCTGGGCGATCCAGGGACACTGACGACCTGGGCGATCCAGGGACACTGACGACCTGGGCGATCCAGGGACACTGACGACCTGGGCGATCCAGGGACCCTGACGACCTGGGCGATCCAGGGACACTGACAACCTGGGCGATCCAGGGACACTGACAACCTGGGCGATCCAGGGACACTGACAACCTGGGCGATCCAGGGACACTGACAACCTGGGCGATCCAGAGACAAGTGATGGAGACGGAAGCAGCGTGAGATAAAACTGCTGAATTGAACAGTAATGTATCACCAACTTCACGGCGCCAATTCTGGCAATGTGATGCTGATGCAGAGATGAAGGCGGAGTGTTTTTTTTCTTTTTTTTTTTCCGGAAAAGCATAGCTCATTTCTTTCAAAAACAGTCCCATATTTGTAGTACTGCTTACTTCAATATAACTGAGCTTTAGTACCACAAACAACCTGTGGACAGGTGTGGCACTGATCTTAAAAACAAAGTAAAATGTTATGTTACATTGATACTAGAAGAATAATACTGGAGACTACTGTGCGTAACGGCTCCAGATATTTGAACGCAGTATTGAGTATTAAATGTATATTGTGTGCCTACCACCCCTGACCAATTGCCGCACGAAACAATGATCTAGGCGAGTTTTACACTGGTGTTCCTGCAGCGATCAGCCTGCTGGAGATCTCTGGATGTTACCACAATGCCTGCCAGACCCACTGCGATCGGCACTGAGCGGCACTGGGGAGAGCGGCACTTAAATTGAACCACTAGGGGGCATGAGCCCAGACGTGAGGCACAGCTTGGACGGCGCCAGCTGCGCCTCGATTACCTGAAGACCGGAGGAGAGAGCGAAGGCTTCAGACGTCGGCGGTGCGTGGGTGCAGAACCGGAAGGGAGGTCTCGGGCCAGAGAGGAACAGAGCGTAATGCTTCAGGAAGCGTGAGGCTCGGGCGCCTGGCTGAGCTGCAGGTAGGGGGATAAATAGCCAGACGCCCCTCCCACAAATGCAGGCTGTTAACAGCCTTACTATATATATATATATATATATATATATATATATATATTATTTATTTATTTTTTTACCTGTCTACTAGATATAGCAATGGTATATCACACCCAAACATTGGTGAATTTTACCTGAAAATGTTTCAGACAAATTAGTGATTTGTTTTTTACCTGTCAATTAGTTATAGCAGTGGTATATCACACCCAAATATTGGTGAATTACAACCGAATATGTAAAAGACAAATTAGTGAAATGTTTCCTGTCTACTAGGTAGATCATTGGTATGACACACCCAAAAATTTGTGAATTTCACCCAAATATATATCAGACAAATTAGTGAATTTATTTTACCTGTCTACTAGGTATAGCAGTGGTATATCACAACCAAAAAATTGTGAATTACACCCAAATATGTAACAGACAAATTAGTTAAATGTTACCTGTCTACTAGGTAGAGTAGGGGTATATTACACTCAACAATTGGAGAATTTTACCTGAACATTTAACAGACAAATTCATGATAATTTTTTTCTTGTCTACTAGGTTGAGTAGTGGTATATCTCACAGCCAAAAATTGGTGAATTTCACCCAAAATTGTAACAGACAAATTAGTGAAATATTTCTACCTGTCTACTAGGTACAGCCTGGGTACGTCACACCTAAAAAATTGTGAATTACACCCGAATCTGTAACCGACAAATTAGTGAAATGTTACCTGTCTACTAGGTTGTAGTGATGAGCGTGAGGTGCCATATTCAATTTTGCGATATTTTGCCAATATTCGATTGAGTATTAGTATTATATTCGCTGAAATTGAATATTCGTTAATGTATATTTAACACGATTAATATGCGATTTATTAGTCGCGTGTTGCGATTTCCTAAATGTCTCTGCTCTCTAAAGTGTTAAGTGTAGACAATACAACTTTCCTATTTTGCCAACTAGAGTTGAGCGAACACCTGGATGTTCGGGTTTGAGAAGTTCGGCCGAACTTCCCGGAAATGTTCGGGTTCGGTATCCGAACCCGACCCGAACTTCGTCCCGAACCCCATTGAAGTCAATGGGGACCCGAACTTTCCGGCACTAAAAAGGCTGTAAAACAGCCCAGGAAAGGGCTAGAGGGCTGCAAAAGGCAGCAAAATGTAGCTAAATCCCCTGTAAACAAATGTGGATTAGGGAAATGAATAAAAATAAAAATAAAATAAATAAAAATTAACAAATATCAATTGGAGAGAGGTCCCATAGCAGAGAATCAGGCTTCATGTTACCCAAAATTGGAACAGTCCATTGTCAGATATTTAGGCCCCGGCACCCAGACAGAGGAGAGAGTTCCCATAGCAGAGATTCAGGCTTCATGTCATAGCAGAGAATCATGCTTCATGTCACCCAACACTGGAACAGGCCACTGTCAGATATTTTTAGGCCCCGGCACCCAGACAGAGGAGAGGTTCATTCAACTTTGGTTTGCCCCGCAATATAATGGTAAAATGAAAATAAGAAGAGGATTGAATGAGGAAGTGCCCTGGAGTACAATAATATATGGTTAAGGGGAGGTAGTTATAAATGTCTAATCTGCACAAGGGATGGACAGGTCCTGTGGGATCCATGCCTGGTTCATTTTTATGAACGTCAGCTTGTCCACATTGGCTGTAGACAGGTGGCTGCATTTGTCTGTAATGACGCCCCCTGCCGTGCTGAATACACGTTCAGACAAAACGCTGGCCGCCGGGCAGGCCAGCACCTCCAAGGCAGAAAAGGCTAGCTCTGGCCACGTGGACAATTTGGAGACCCAGAAGTTGAATGGGGCCGAACCATCAGGCAGTACATGGAGGGGTGTGCACACGTACTGTTCCACCATGTTAGTGAAATGTTGCCTCCTGCTAACACGTTCCGTATCAGGTGGTGGTGAAGTTAGCTTTGGCGTGTTGACAAAACTTTTCCACATCTCTGCCATTCTAACCCTGCCCTCAGAGGAACTGGCCGTGACACAGCTGCGTTGGCGACCTCTTGCTCCTCCTCTGCCTTCGCCTTGGGCTTCCGCTTGTTCCCCTTTGACATTTGGGAATGCTCTCAGTAGCGCGTCTACAAACGTGCGCTTGTACTCGCGCATCTTCCTATCACGCTCCAGTGCAGAAAGTAAGGTGGGCACATTGTCTTTGTACCGTGGATCCAGCAGGGTGGCAACCCAGTAGTCCGCACATGTTAAAATGTAGGCAACTCTTTGCGCAGGCACTGCAGCATGTAGTCGCTCATGTGTGCCAGGCTGCCCAGAGGTAAGGACAAGCTGTCCTCCGTGGGATGCGTATCGTCATCGTCCTGCGTTTCCCCCAGCCACGCACCAGTGATGGGCCCGAGCTGCGTTGGGTGCCACCCCGCTGTGAACATGCTTCATCCTCATCCTCCTCCACCTCCTCCTCATCCTAGTCCTCCTCGTCCTCCAGTAGTGGGCCCTGGCTGGCCACATTTGTACCTGGCCTCTGCTGTTGCAAAAAACTCCCTCTGAGTCACTTCGAAGAGACTGGCCTGAAAGTGCTAAAAATGACCCCTGTTCCTCCTCCTCCTCCTGGGCCACCTCCTCTTCCATCATCGCACTAAGTGTTTTCGCAAGGAGACATAGAAGTGGTATTGTAACGCTGATAACGGCGTCATCGCCACTGGCCATGTTGGTGGAGTACTCGAAACAGCGCAACAGGGCACACAGGTCTCATATGGAGGCCCAGTCATTGGTGGGAAGTGGTGCTGTTCCGCAGTGCGACTGACCCGTGCGTGCTGCAGCTGAAACTCCACTATGGCCTGCTGCTGCTCGCACAGTCTGTCCAGCATGTGCAAGGTGGAGTTCCACCTGGTGGGCACGTCGCATATGAGGCAGTGAGCGGGAAGGCCGAGGTTACGCTGTAGCGCAGACAGGCGAGCAGCGGCAGGATGTGAACGCCCGCACTTTATGCAGCAGCTCTGACATGTCGGGGTAGTTGTGAATGAACTTCTGCACCACCAAATTCAGCACATGCGCCAGGCAAGGGATGTGCGTCAAACCGGCTAGTCCCAGAGCTGCAACGAGATTTCGCCCATTATCGCACACCACCAGGCCGGGCTTGAGGCTCACCGGCAGCAACCACTCGTCGGTCTGTTGTTCTATACCCCGCCACAACTCTTGTGCGGTGTGGGCCTGTCCCCCAAACATATGAGTTTCAGAATGGCCTGCTGACGTTTACCCCGGGCTGTGCTGAAGTTGGTGGTGAAGGTGTGTGGCTGACTGGATGAGCAGGTGGAAGAAGAGGAGGAGGAAGCCGAGTAGGAGGAGGAGGCAACAGGAGGCAAAGAATGTTGCCCTGCGATCCTTGGCGGCGGAAACACGTGCGCCAAACAGCTCTCTCCGCCTGGGGCCCAGCCGCCACTACATTTACCCAGTGTGCAGATAGGGAGATATAGCGTCCCTGGCTGTGCTTACTGGTCCACGTATCTGTGGTTAGGTGGACCTTGCCACAGATAGCGTTGCGCAGTGAACACTTGATTTTATCGGATACTTGGTTGTGCAGGGAAGGCACGGCTCTCTTGGAGAAGTAGTGGCAGCTGGGAACAACATACTGTGGGACAGCAAGCGACATGAGCTGTTTGAAGCTGTCTGTGTCCACCAGCCTGAATGACAGCATTTCATAGGCTAGTAGTTTAGAAATGCTGGCATTCAGGGCCAGAGATCGAGGGTGGCTAGGTGGGAATTTATGCTTTCTCTAAAATGTTTGTGAGATGGAGAGCTGAACGCTGCCGTGTGACATGGTTGAGATGCTTGGTGACGGAGGTGGTGGTGTTGGTGGTACATCATCTGTTTGCTGGGCAGCAGGTGCCAACGTTCCTCCAGAGGCGGAGGAAGAGGCCCAGGCAGCAGCAGCAGAAGAGGCCGAGGTGGCAGCAGCAGGGGGAGCCTGAGTGAGTTCCTTGTTTTTAAGGTGTTTACTCCACTGCAGTTCATGCTTTGCATGCAGGTGCCTGGTCATGCAGGTTGTGCTAAGGTTCAGAAAGTTAATGCCTCACTTCAGGCTCTGATGGCACAGCGTGCAAACCACTCGAGTCTTGTTGTTAGCACATTGTTTGAAGAAGTGCCATGCCAGGGAACTCCTTGAAGCTGCTTTTGGGGTGCTCGGTCCCAGATGGCGGTGGTCAGTAGCAGGCGGAATCTCTTGGCGTCGGGTGTTCTGCTTTTGCCCACTGCTCCCTCTTTTGCTAAGCTGTTGGCTCGGTCTCACCACTGCCTCTTCCTCCGAACTGTGAAAGTCAGTGGCACGACCTTCATTCAATGTGGGGTCTAGGACCTCATCGTCCCCTGCATCGTCTTCCACCCAGTCTTCCTCCCTGACCTCCTGTTCAGTCTGCACACTGCAGAAAGACGCAGCAGTTGGCACCTGTGTTTCGTCATCATCAGAGACATGCTGAGGTGGTATTCCCATGTCCTCATCATCAGGAAACATAAGTGGTTGTGCGTCAGTGCATTCTATGTCTTACACCGCTGGGGAAGGGCTAGGTGGATGCCCTTGGGAAACCCTGCCAGCAGAGTCTTCAAACAGCATAAGAGACTGCTGCATAACTTGAGGCTCAGACAGTTTCCCTGATATGCATGGGGGTGATGTGACAGACTGATGGTCTTGGTTTTCAGGCGCCATCTGTGCGCTTTCTGCAGAAGACTGGGTGGGAGATAATGTGAACGTGCTGGATCCACTGTCGGCCACCCAATTGACTAATGCCTGTACCTGCTCAGGCCTTACCATCCTTAGGCATTGGGCCCCACCAAATATCGCTGTAAATTCTGGCGGCTACTGGGACCTGAGGTAGTTGGTTCACTAGGACATGTGGCTGTGGCAGAACGGCCACGTCCTCTCCAAGCACCAGAGGGTCCACTAACACCACCACGACCATGTCCGCGTCCGCGTCCCTTACTAGATGTTTTCCTCATTGTTACCGTTCACCACAATGAGAAAGAAAATATTTGGCCCAATATATTGAATTCAAATTCAGGCCTTTTTTTACAGACACCTAACACTATCTGGCTATCTATTTAGGTACTGTATTACACTAATACAGGCACAGCAGAAATGACAGATTTAGCTGAAAACAAATTGTAGGCCTAGTATTTAGGCTCTGGATGATAGGTATACGTTTACGGACAGAATTAGACTTGGAAATGCATGGTAGAGTGTGAAGTTATTGTGGATGACCCTATCAGCACTTTCAATCTAAAATACCCTTTTATGGATAGATTCAAAGTTGGCCTGATACAGCAGAAACCACTGATTTAAGGAATTGCTAAGTTGGTAATTGTATTTCAACCCAGAACAAAAACTGTGCTTTGGCGGACACTAAATGAATTGACCAGCCACAGCAATAACCACAGATTTAGCTGAATATAAATTGTAGGCCTATTATTTAGGCGCTGGTTGACAGGTATACGTTTACGGACAGAATTAGTCTTGGAAATGCACGGTAGCATGTGAAGTTATTGTGGATGACCCTATCAGCACCTTCAATCTAATATACCCTTTTATGGATCGATTTAAACTTGGCCTGATACAGCAGAAACCTCTGATTTAGGGAATTGCTAAGTTGGGAATTGTATTTCAACCCAGAACAAAAACTGTGCTTTGGCGGACACTAAATGAATTGACCAGCCACAGCAGTAACCACAGATTTAGCTGAATATAAATTGTAGGCCTAAAATTTAGGCCCTGGATGACAGGTATAGGTTTACGGACAGAATTAGACTTGGAAATGCACGGTAGCGTGTGAAGTTATTGTGGATGACCCTATCAGCACTTTCAATCTAATATACCCTTTTATGGATAGATTTAAAGTTGGCCTGATACAGCAGAAACCACTGATTTAAGGAATTGCTAAGTTGGGCATTGTATTTCAACCCAGAACAAAAACTGTGCTTTGCCACACTAAATGAATTGACCAGCCACAGCAATAACCACAGATTTAGCTGAATATAAATTTTAGGCCTATTATTTAGGCGCTGGGTGACAGGTATACGTTTAAGGACAGAATTAGACTTGGAAATGCACGGTAGCGTGTGAAGTTATTGAGGATGACACTATCCACACCTTCAATCTAATATACCATTTTATGGATCGATTTAAACTTGGCCTGATACAGCAGAAACCACTGATTTAAGGAATTGCTAAGTTGGTAATTGTATTTCAACCCAGAACAAAAACTGTGCTTTGGCGGACACTAAATGAATTGACCAGTCACAGCAATAACCACAGATTTAGCTGAATATAAATTGTAGGCCTATTATTTAGGCGCTGGATGACAGGTATAGGTTTACGGACAGAATTAAACTTGGAAATGCACGGTAGTGTGTGAAGTTATTGAGGATGACCCTATCAGCACCTTCAATCTAATATACCCTTTTATGGATCGATTTAAACTTGGCCTGATACAGCAGAAACCACTGATTTAGGGAATTGCTAAGTTGGGAATTGTATTTCAACCCAGAACAAAAACTGTCCTTTGGCGGACACTAAATGAATTGACCAGCCACAGCAGTAACCACAGATTTAGCTGAATATAAATTGTAGGCCTAAAATTTAGGCCCTGGATGACAGGTATACGTTTACGGACAGAATTAGAATTGGAAATGCACGGTAGCGTGTGAAGTTATTGTGGATGACCCTATCAGCACCTTCAATCTAATATACCCTTTTATGGATAGATTCAAAGTGGGCCTGATACAGCAGAAACCACGGATTTAGGGAATTGCTAAGTTGGGAATTGTATTTCAACCCAGAACAAAAGTATATCCTTTGCCAGACATCAGTCAGTATTACAAATGGCTAGCCACAGCTGAAACACCAGATTTAGGGTACTGCTATTTTGGCAATTGTATTTCACCCCTCAATAAAATAGCAAGCACAGCCAAGCCCCTGATGTAGGATATAGCAAAAAAAAAAAAAACACACACTATTGATGGTTAAATGGACTTGGTGGCAGCTTGTGCTGGCGCACCACAAGACACAAAATGTCCGCCAATCACCCCAGAAAAAAGTGACTGAAAAACACTCTGGGCAGCCTAAAAACAGTGAGCAATTGAATAGCAGAAGATGAATGATTCACAGCTGTAGATCGATCACTTCATTAAGTGTTTTTGCTGAGTAAATCCCTGTCTAGTGCCTAATCTCGCCCTAACAGCAGCAGCTGCATACTCTCCCTACACTGATCAGAGCAGAGGGATGCGCGGCGCTACGTGACTCCAGCTTAAATAGAGGCTGGATCACATGCTGCACTGGCCAATTACAGCCATGACAATAGTAGGCATGGCTGTGATGGCCTCTTGGGGCAAATAGTATGACGCTTGTTGATTGGCTGCTTTGCAGCCTTTCAAAAAGCGCCAAGAAAGCGCTGAACACCGAACCCAGACTTTTACGAAAATGTTTGTGTTCGGGTCCGTGCCACGGACACCCCACACCTATACAGTTCGTGTTCGCTCATCCCTATTGCCAACGTTTTTAGTAATTTTCAAACATTCGCTATATTGCAATATAGAGTTAGATGAATATTATAAAAAACAATGTTATTGTAATATAGCCAATATTAGTAAAAATTTTAATTAATGTAACGTTTAAAAAAAATACTAAAGCACTATATCCGCTGTGTCTTTTACGAATATTTTCGATATTCTAATATATAATTGATTTAGAATTTGACGAATATTCTAAAACCTAAGATATATCAACAATATATTGAATATTTGTAAAAATACACCTAGCTGAAGTGGCAATGAAATGTTCGTATGATCATGCGCATGCGCGTGAGTCACTCCTGGCAGGAAGTAACCGATTTTATCTAGAATCCAGCGTGAGTTGAGTCAAGTTCGAAGTTGGATGCGATTGGAAAGATGTTGGCGAGCAATTTCAAATAAGCTGAGTAAGTATAAGTAAATTGAACATTCTATCGCACACGCTTGTTTGGCATATCTTACTTATATTCTTATCTAGTTTTATTGAATAGAAGTTTTCGGATGTCTTTGTATGTGAAAACAATTTTCGCATGATAATTAAATTCGCAATAGCGCATACTTTGATTTTATATAAATGATTGGTTGAAACAAGTATTGTTGACATTTAAAAGTAATATTTTTTTCACATAAATCATTAACATCTACTTATACTAGATAAAATATTATTTTAAATTTATTACTAAAATAAATTGTTAAGCATTTTTGATATGACAAAATATGATATGTTGGTCTGCCATCAAAGCACTATCTCACTGGCATCTGCTATATATTTATATGCTATCCATACATACATGTGGCCAATGTGTCATTATGTATGGATAGCAGACAAATATATATCAGATGCACATTGTACATCTAATTTCCTGCCTCACACAATATACCCACACTACATACCACCAAACTCCCCCTCAAACCCACACCCCCTCTAACCCCCCCCCCCCCCCGAATTCTATAGGATGATAGCTGTAGGCTGTCATGGAATGATGGGAGTTGTATTTTTGCCACAGCTAGAGGGTCGCAGTTTGCTGGAGGGCCGCAGTGTGCGGATGGCTAGTCTAAAGATTCTAATAAGTGTCCTGTCGGTCAGGAGAAGTAATTTTTGACATTCTATATTTTCTGCTTCATTTAGCGTTACCCAGGGTGGACCACCTGGAGGCGGATCAGCTTTACACCCCATACTATACCGTCACATCACTAGACAGGTACATCTCTCCTCAGATGGACAATATCTAATAGCTTATACCCCACACACATACAATTTCAACACAATTAGATTTTATACGTTTACGTTAACTTGAATTGTAATATTTCACTCTCAAACAATAATAATTGTTGGTTTGGTGGTTGAGATGATGATGACATGGTGGTGGTCAGTTACTGCGGCATCAAGGCAGCGCACGGCGAGTGGTTACCTGTAATTAAACTACAACATGCAGAGCTTTTAGTTAGACTGCCTCTCGCCGTGTGCTGCCTTGCTGCAGCTGGAACTTTTCCCTCAACACCAGCGGTGTAGCTGCAGGCCCGGCAGCTGTTCCATCTGTTACCTACACTGTCTATACTGTCACTGTGTTACATAATTTAATTGTGTAATACAGCCGAGGGGGCCCTGACAAAATCTTTTAGTCCTCCTCCTCCGCGATGGGCCTCATCTGGGTCAGGGCCACAAAGCAGACGCTTCTCCTGCTTCCCCGCCCCTGGCCGCCACCATTATAGTAAATGTTGACGGATCGTCATTCTTGTCGCCGGGGCGTATTTACAGGGGATGCAGGGTGAAGAGATTGCTTGGGGGCCCTGACCCAGAAGGGGCCCATCCAAGAGAAGGAAAAGGACTAAGAGAATTTGTCAGGGCCCCCTCAACAGTATTGCACAATAAAATTATACACAGTCACAGTATAGACAGTGTATGAAACAGATGGAACAGCTGCCGGGCCTGGTGTGAGAGAGCGATCTGGGTTGCATGAAAGGAGGGGCTTGTGAAAAAATTTCTGTGGTAGCTAGGTTGTCCCCATTAAACAATTTGTTATGGGGCCAAGTCATTTCTAGCTACGCCACTGTCTGGGGGCATAAGTGAACTAGCGGCAGGACGGATCCGACTTCCACTTCTGCTAATGTTAAAGTTAGTTAGTTTATTATTATTTTTTTATTAAATGCTTCATTTTTTAATCCTGCAGCGTCTGTTAGAGAAAGGCTATGATGAGATAAGATCACACCAAGCCAAGCAGGCGATCATCCGTGATTTAAGAAAAGAGTGGGGCATGGCAGACAGCATACTCCGATGGCCATGCTAAAAAAATGGTCAGACCTGAAGCGGCGGCATCTTGAGAGAATCCGCCAAATCCGGGATACACACTGTCCAGGTACAATGATTACTGAGTTATGGTGAAATAAACAAAAGTAACGTAATGCTGAGGACATTTATTATTTGCGATTTTTATTTTTACATAAGTCTAATTTGTTATTATAGGTGCTCGCCTTCCCACTGTCAGGCGCAGGCCTGCCAGGAGGTATTCGTGGGAGGTGCCTGCGTTTGAGGGGGAGGAGGAGCAGCAGCCAGGACCCTCAGGGCCACCAAATGCCCCTGCACCACCACAGGAGGGGGATTTAATGGTGGAGGAATAGGGTGGACCGTCAGCCCTACCGGAGTCCCCCCCCCCCAGTTTTTGAGGATGAGGAAGAGGATGATGACAGATTAGTCACCACCCCACACAAGGAGGGTAAATATTTGCTTGTGTTGTTTAAACGTATTCACAAACACACACGTATTAGTTTAGTTATATTGGATAACAGAAAGTCCCACACTTACAGTTCATTACAAGCAGGTTAACAAGACAGTACTATCGCAACACTCTTTACAGTCTGTCACCGTTCTGGTTCCCTTCTCAGATTGTTCTGCGTTAGGATGGCCTGTCAGCACTTTATCTTAACAGCCTTTTTAACAGCACCGTTATGAGAACATAGGATGGAGTACGGGTGAGACCTGCCCCACCCAATGTCTATGTTAACTATTTAAAACTCGTTCAAAAATCTGTATTAAAGACAAAACCCCAGAAACAGGCGTGCTGATTCCAGGCATACTGATTAACGTAAATTATCTCCCTGAGGCATACATTCCCTTTGAGACATACCGAGCATCCCTGATTCTCCCCTTTGGTTTACTACAGTGCATTAAGCAATTTCAATCCTTAGTTTCTTAATGTAATATTGTTAAAATAATTTTTTTTATAATTATGGCAAAAATAAAGTTATAACAAGAACACTATTGTGCCATCCACCTGCCAACCCCGTCGTACTTTGCCACAGTCGCCATACATGGCTCGTTTACTCAAGAGTAAAGACTTCTGGAGGTGACTCTACTTTGACCACAGTTTACATTTCAGATTTTTTTATTTTTACAAAAATTGATAGAATACTATTTACATCTCAATGAATAAAATATAGGATTTTTTTTTATTTTGGAATACTTCATTACAGTCTAGTGTTATTTAGTAGATCAGATAACGGTTATGATGTAGATACATTTTTTTGTTTGTATTTTTCACACTTTTCAATCTTGTCATTGTAATATTATTTAAAAATAAAACCATTATAAAATTGCAAAAAATAACAAGAGCCCTATCATTTGTACCAATAAATCAAAATTTATGATACAAATCAAATAACAAAAAAATGGAGGCAGCACTGCCGCAAGATGAGAGAGATGAGGCTCCAGTACTCCCACCAAATGGCTGTGTTGGAGGAGCAGCACACAAAGGCCATGGAGGAACTCCTCAACCTCCATGCTCAATTAAAGGCGTTGCCTTAAGGCTAATTGTTAATTTATTACATTTTTTTCTGTTTTAAAAATATACTGTTTTATTTGTTAACATATATTGTGTGTTTGTTGTTATTTTATTAATTTAAGTTTTCTTATTAATTTCAAAACATTAGGGTACAGAAAGGCCCCTATACCCCATCACAAACTCATCAGTAGACTGACAAACATCACCTGCAGGTACATATAAATAGAGATGTCCTGAACTATTCGCCGGCGAATAGTTCCCGGCGAACATAGCTTGTTCGCGTTCGCCGCGGTGTGCGAACATATGCAATGTTCGGTCCTCCCCCTATTCGTCATCAGTTAATAAACTTTGACCCTGCACCTCAAAGTCAGCAGACACATTCCAGCCAATCAGCAGCAGAGCCTCCCTCCCAGACCCTCCCACCTCCTGGACAGCATCCATTTTAGATTCTTTCGCAACATGCATTTTTAGTGAGAGGAGGGACATTGTAGCTGCTGCTGATTTAATAGGGAAATCGATACACTAATCAGTGTCCACTACAGTCCTGAAAGACTCATCTGATCTCTGCTGTAAAGACAGCACCCTAAAAAGCACTTTTTAGGGCTAGAACATCAGTCTGCTTTTTTTTCCTATGTTAATCTAATTGAAGTTGCCTGTCAGCGTGTGTGTCAGGCTCACAGCGTATACTGTGCCCACTTTCCCAGTGCCACCAATAATATCTGGTGTCACAATAGCTTGCATAAAAAAAAAAAAACTTTTTTGACTGTAATATAGAAGTAGTCAGTTGCCTTCACGCGTGTGCGTTTCAGGCCCTGCCAGGACACAATGTTACACCAGTGCAAATCATATCTGGTGTAACAGTAGTGTACATTAAAAAACAAAACTACAAATTTCACTGTAAAATAATAGCAGTCAGTTGCCTTCACATGTGTGTGTTTCAGGCCCTGTCAGGGCATAGTGTCACACCAGTGCAACTAATATCTGGTATAACAGTAGTGTACATTTAAAAAATTAACTACAATTTTGACTGTGAAATAATAGCAGTCAGTTGCCTTCACACGTGTGTGTTTCAGGCCCTGCCAGGGAACAGTGTCATACCAGTGCAACTCATATCTGCTGTAACAGTAGTGTAGATAAAAAATCAACTAAAAATTTGACTGTGAAATAATAGCAGTCAGTTGCCTCCACACATGTGTGTTTCAGTCCCTGCCAGGGGACAGTGTCACACCTGTGCAACTCATATCTGGTGTAACAGTAGTGTACATTTAGATAAAAACTACAATTTTGACTGTGAAATAATAGCAGTCGGTTGCCTTCACGCGTGTGTGTTTCAGGCCCTGCCAGGGCACAGTGTCACACCAGTGCAAATCATATCTGGTGTAAAAGTAGTGTACATTAAAAAAAATATATACAAAATTTGACTGTGAAATAATAGCAGACAGTTGCAAACACAGGTGTGTGTTTCAGGCCCTGCCAGGGCACAGTGTCACGCCAGTGCAACTAATATCTGGTGTAACAGTATTGTACATAAAAAAAAACTCCAAATTTGACTGTGAAATAATAGCAGTAATTTGCCTTCACACGTGTGTGTTTCAGGCCCTGCCAGGGAACAGTGTCACACCAGTGCAACTCATATCTGGTGTAACAGTAGTGTACATTAAAAAAGAAAAAAATACAAATTGGACTGTGAAATAATAGCAGTGAATTGCCTTCACACGTGTGTGTTTCAGTACCTGCAAGGGCACAGAGTCACACCAGTTCAACTCATATCTGGTGTAACAGTAGCGTACATAAAAAAACAAATATGACTGTGAAATAATAGCAGTCAGTTGCCTTCACGCGTATGCGTTTTACGCCCTGCCAGGGCACAGTGTCACAACAGTGCAACTCATATCTGGTGTAATAGTAGTGTACATAAAAATAAAAAAGTACAAATTTGACTGTGAAATAATAGCAGTCAGTTGCGTAAACACATGTGTGTTTCAGGTCCTGCCAGGGCAGAATGTCACACCAGTGCAACTCATATCTGGTGTAACAGTAGTGTACATTAAAATACATATATATACAATTTTGACTGTTAAATAATAGTTTAATGTAACAGTAGTATAAAAAAAACAAAAAAACTATGACTGTGAAAAAATAGCAGTCAATTTCGTTCATGCGTGTGCGTTTCATGTCCTGCCGGGGCACAGTGTCATGCCAGTGCAACTCAAATCTGGTGTAACAGTAGCATACATAAAAATAAAAATAAAAATATGACTGTGAAATAATAGCAGTCAGTTGCCTTCACATGTGTGTGTTTCATGTAACACCAGTGCAACTCATATCTGTTGTAACAGTAGTGTACATAAAAAAATAATAATAAAAATTTTATATGTGAAATAATAGCAGTCAGTTGTCTTCACACGTGTGTGTTTCAGGCCCTGCCAGGGCATAGTGTCACACCAGTGCAACTCATATCTGGTGAAAGAGTAGAGTACAGAAAATTAAAACTTCAAATTTGACTGTGAAATAATAGCAGTCCGTTGCCTTCACACGTGTGTGTTTCAGGCCATGCCAGGGCACAGCTTCACACCAGTGCTACTCATATCTGCGGTAACAGTAGTGTATATAAAAAAAAGTAAAAACTACAATTTTGACTATGAAATAATAGCAGTCAGTTGCCTACACGCGTGTGTGTTTTAGGCCCTGCCAGGGCACAGTGTCACACCAGTGCAACTCATATCTGGTGTAACAATAGTGTACATAAAAATAAAAGCTACCATTTCGACTGTGAAATAATATCAGTCACTTGCCTTTACATTTGTGTGTTTTAGGCCCTGCCAGGGCACAGTATCACACCTGTGCAACTCATATCTAGTTTAAGAGTAGAGTACATGAAAAAATAAAATACAAATTTGACAGTGAAATAATAGCAGTCAGTTACTTTCACACGTGTGTGTTTCAGGCCCTTCCAGGGCACAGTGTGACTCCAGTGCAACTCATATCTGGTGTAACAGTAGTGTACATTTAAAAAAAAAACTACAAATATAACTGTGAAATAATAGCAGTCAGTTGCCTTCACACGTGTGTGTTTCAGGTCATGCCAGGGCACAGTGTCACACCAGTGCAACTCATATCTGGTGTAACAGTAGTGTACATAAAAAAAATAATACAAATTTGACTGTGAAATAATAGCAGTCAGTTGCCTTTACACGTGTGTGTTTCAGGTCCTGCCAGGGCACAGTGTCACACCAGTTCAACTCATATCTGGTGAAACTGTTGTGTAAATAAATAAAAAAAACTACAATTTTGACTGTGATATAATAGCAGTCAATTGGCTTCGCGCATTTGTGTTTCAGGCCCTCCCAGGGAACATTGTAACACCAGTGCAACTCATATCTGCTGTAACAGTAGTGTACATAAAAAATAAAATAAAAATTTGACTGTGAAATAATAGCAGTCAGTTGCCTTCACACGTGTGTGTTTCAGGCCCTGCCAGGGCACAGTGTCACACCAGTGCAACTCATATCTGGTGTAACAGTAGTGTACATTTAAAAAAAAATATACAAATTTAACTGTGAAATAATAGCAGTCAGTTGCTTTCACACGTGTGTGTGTGTGTTTCAGGCCCTGCCATGGCACAGTGACACACCAGTGCCACTCATATCTGGAGTACCAGTAGTGTACCGAAAAAAAAAACCTGCAAATTTGACTGTGAAATAATAGCAGTTAGTTGCCTTCATACGTGTGCGTTTCAAGCCCTGCCAGGGCACAGTGTCACGCCAGTGCAACTCATATCTGGTGTAACAGTAGTGTACATTTAAAAAAAAAAATACAAATTTAACTGTCAAATAATAGCAGTCAGTTGCTTTCACACGTGTGTGTGTGTGTTTCAGGCCCTGCCATGGCACAGTGACACACCAGTGCCACTCATATCTGGAGTACCAGTAGTGTACCGAAAAAAAAACCCTGCAAATTTGACTGTGAAATAATAGCAGTTAGTTGCCTTCATACGTGTGCGTTTCAAGCCCTGCCAGGGCACAGTGTCACGCCAGTGCAACTCATATCTGGTGTAACAGTAGTGTTTATTAAAAAAATTAACTACAAATTTGACAGCGAAATAATAGCAGTCTGTTGCCTTCACACGTGTGTTGTTCTGTCCCCAGATTCAGTTCCAGTTGTTTCTGTCTCTTTATCAGTTGACATGGCATTTAACTGTGTTGTAATTCATTTGCATTACATTGTGTGGTAACAGCACCATCTATTGATGAGTTTAGGTATTTCACCCAGCCTGTTTTTCTCTATGCATTATGGGAGTCTCAGAGCATTGTGGGTAGTTCCTGGTTCTTGCTAGTCTTGTGCTGGTACAGCAAGCAGCCACCATCTTATGTCTCAGCAACCATGCTCTCTCACTGGTTTTCCTATCACATCATCTGTTATTCAGCCTGTTTTTGAGCATAGTCGGTAAGAGCACTATCTATGTGTCATTTTATTATGTTTATTGTATCTGATAGCTCACTATCATTGTATTATCTCATATACTGAATGTATAGCAGATTATTCTGTGTTTTATGCCATATATCATGGTATTTATGTTCTAAAATACTACTGTTTTATTCTGTAGTTTCACCTTTCCTGTCAGTCTACGAGCAATAAAGAGAACCTTAAAGCGGAACAGTCTCTTTTCTCTCAGAGGACAAAAAGGTTTAGCTACATGTCAGATTACACACCGTGCTAACGTGTATGAGGACAGTATAGTGAAACGACTGCTGAGAACAAGCTCAGTGAACAACTGCCAAAGACAGCAGTGAAACGACTGCTGAGAACAAGCTCAGTGAACAACTGCCAAAGACAGCAGTGAAACGACTGCTGAGAACAAGCTCAGTGAACAACTGCCAAAGACAGCAGTGAAATGACTGCTGAGAACAAGCTCTGAAGATCAGACTGACGGAGCCGCCATTATCCACGTGGAGCCTGCATACGGATATCGCAACAGTCTTCTAACAGTCGCACCGAATATCTGACTATATGAAGCCCGCCATTATCCACGCAGAGCCTACTTACGGATATCGCAGCAGTCTCCTAACAGTCGCAACATGTCTATTAGTCGAGCATCTTCCATTAAGACAAGGTCTCAGATAAGTGGCTCTAATAGGACATCGATCAGAGAAGCTGCCGCCATTGCCCGCGCCAAAGCAGAAGCAGCAAAGGCAAAAGCCAGCTTCATAAAACAAGAGGTGCAGATAAAGCTAGAGAAAGCGCAACTTGAAGCTTCTCTAGAAAAACTGGCCGCAGATAAAGAGACAGCAGCTGCCATAGCGGAAGCAGAGTATCTAGAAGCCACGGAACTTCAGGAAACCAAGAGTCATCGCAGCAATGTCCATCCAGAAGTTGGATACCAAGATCCAGAACAGCGTACCTTACAATATGTCTATCAACATTCCAAGTCGGACGACGACCCAGATCCACAGCTTAATACAAAGCGGTTTGTTGACAAGCCAAGCCTACCTGCTTATTTGGATCATCAGAAAGTCGACTATCGGTCTCCTTGCAGCAGACTAGAGAATACACATCAGAGTGAAACTGCCTACAACAACTTCTCTCCAGAACAGAGAATCAGAAATCCGCCCCTGCTAAGAGAGATGCCCTTTGCTTCAGAACGGTATTACACAGACAGGATTAAACCAGAGACTTCCAACAGGTATGGCCATGCACCACACATTCACTCTGACAACACACCACCAGCCAGTTCCAGCACCAATCAAGCCACAATGGACTTTGCCAGGTTCCTTGCTCGACGTGAGCTGGTCAACAAGGGACTTGTAAAGTTCAGCGACCGTGCTGAGAACTATAGAGCTTGGCGAGCTTCCTTCCAAAATGCCATCAGAGACTTAGGTCTGTCTTGTAGTGAAGAACTGGATCTCCTGGTAAAATGGCTGGGAAGTGAGTCCGCCGAACACGCTAGAAGGATTAGAGACATCAATGTAAATTATCCAGACATTGGTCTAAAAAGGGTCTGGGAGAGACTTAATGAGGTTTATGGCGCAGCAGAGGTCATAGAAAGCGCCTTATTTAAGAGAATTGAGGACTTTCCTAAAATAGTGAACAAAGGCTATTCAAAGCTTAGAGAGTTAAGTGACTTATTAATGGAACTGAGTGTAGCAAAGGCAGAAGGGGATCTGGTGGGATTGACATTTCTTGACACTGCTAGATGTGTAAATCCCATAGTTCAGAAGCTTCCATACAACTTGCAAGAGAAGTGGGTCATGTATGGTTCTCGGTATAAACAGACTTACAATGTACCATTTCCTCCATTTAATGTGTTTGTAGATTTTGTCTCTGAACAAGCAAAAATCAGAAATGATCCTAGCTTTGATTTCATGATGTCATGTGCCACCACCTCACTCAGTAAACCTCGTAGGGCAACGGTGGAGGTCCACAAAATTAACGTTTCTTCCACAGGTGCAGTCCATAAAGAGTTCAGCTCCTATCAAGGAGGAGACAAACTCAAGGACCCGACCAGACAGTGTCCCTTACACAGGAAGCCTCATTCTCTACTTAAATGCAGAACCTTCAGAGAAAAGTCAGTGGAAGACAGCAAGACCTTCCTCAAGGAGAACAACATCTGTTTTAAATGCTGCTCGTCAACTTCGCACTTCGCCAGGGACTGTGAGGTTAGTGCAAAGTGTGCCGAATGTGACAGCTCAAACCATAACACAGCTCTACACCCTGGGCCACCATCGTGGGCTTCATCCAAAACCCAAGAGCAAAGCGGGGAGCTGAAGGACACAAATACTGACACTTTGGCAGTTACTTCTAAATGTACAGAGGTTTGCAGAGACCTCAGAGGAGGCAGATCCTGCTCTAAAATCTCCCTAGTGAAGGTTTACCCAGCAGACGACCGAAGCAAAGCCATCAAAGTGTATGCAATTCTAGACGATCAAAGCAACAGGTCGTTAGCGAAGTCTGCCTTCTTTGATAGCTTCGACATCAAAGGACCCGGTGCCCCCTACTCTCTAAGAACTTGTGCTGGTACTGTGGAAACAGCCGTAAGAAGGGCAAGCGGCTACATAGTTGAGTCCAGCGATGGTCAAGTGCGTCTGCCTTTACCAACTATACTGGAATGTAACCAGATTCCTGACAACAGGTCCGAGATACCCACACCAGAAGTAGCAGCGCATCAGCCTCACCTGAAGCGTATAAGACACCTGATCCCGAACCTTGATCCTGAAGCTCAGATAGTATTACTCCTCGGGAGGGATATCCTACAGGTCCACAAGGTTAAACAGCAGATTAATGGACCTCACAACGCTCCATACGCCCAGAGACTTGACCTAGGATGGGTCATTGTAGGAGAAGTCTGTTTGGGAGGTGTACACAAACCAACAACTGTCTACAGCATGCTTACCAGTACACTTGAGAATGGACGCCCATCTATTGTATTAAATCGTTGGTGGCACAGTGTGCCAACCACTTCTCCAACCATGCGAAAATCACTTCTTCATCAAGGAACTGCCTCAAAGCACTTCATCACCAGGTACCTTTGCAGGTCCCACCTATGATGACTTCGTCTGGGATGCCAATCAAGACCACCTGGGATCCACAGTCTTCTGCAAGACTAAAGAAGACAATCGTATAGCGATGTCATTCGAAGATAGACTGTTCCTAGATATAATGGAGCAGGGAATGGTGCAGGACGAAACAAGAAGCTGGGTTGCACCTCTACCCTTTAAACCTCAAAGACAACGCTTACCCAACAATAGAGAGCAAGTTTTCAAGCGATTTGTCTCTCTTAGAAGCAAACCTGAGATGAGAGATCACTTCTTTACCTTCATGGAAAAGATATTCCGGAATGGTCATGCAGAGCTAGCACCTGTACTTCGAGACTCGGAAGAGCGCTGGTACCTGCCCATGTTTGGCGTGTATCACCCGAAGAAGCCAGGTCAAATCAGAGTAGTGTTTGACTCAAGTGCCAAGTGTGAAGGCGTATCATTGAATGAAGTTTTGCTGTCAGGCCCGGATCTAAACAACAAGCTCATAGGAGTGCTTCTCCGGTTTCGCAGAGACTCCGTTGCATTCACGGCTGATATCCAACAGATGTTCCATTGCTTCCTAGTTAAGAAGGCACATAGAAATTTCTTGAGATTCCTATGGTTCAAGGACAACGATCCCTCTAAAGATGTTACAGAGTATCATATGAAAGTTCACATCTTCGGCAATAGTCCTTCTCCTGCAGTCGCTAACTATGGATTAAGACGCGCAGTTCAGAAAGTAGAAGAAAAGTACAGAGCGGATGTCAGACTCTTTGTAGAGAAGGACTTCTATGTGGATGACGGTCTGAAATCAATGCCCTCAGATGAGACTGCAATCAGTCTTCTTAAAAGAACCCAGGAGATGCTCTCTCTGTCTAACCTGAGGCTACACAAGATCGCTTCTAACAGCCAGAAATTGATGGAAGCCTTTCCTTCTCAGGACCATTCAGAAGACTTGAAGGATTTAGACCTAGGCTTTGACTCGCCTCCGATGCAACGGAGCCTTGGCCTACTATGGGACATAAAGGCTGATACTTTCACTTTCCAGGTTAGCAGAGAAGGAAAACCCTTTACTCGCAGAGGAGTACTGTCGGCCATAAGCAGTTTATATGACCCACTGGGATTTGCAGCTCCTATACTCATGGAAGGTAAAGCTATGTTAAGAGACTTCACCAAAGAACGGTCGAACTGGGACACTCCCCTTCCCATGAAGGAAAGAACCACGTGGGTGGCCTGGAAGAATTCCCTTACAGCCTTATCGGATCTTCACATAGCATGTCCATATGTTTCTATACCAACTACCAAGGTTGAGACACAAAAACTTTGTGTTTTCTGCGATGCTTCAGTCAAAGCACTTGCGGCGGTAGCTTACTTGAAGACGTTAGATGCCAGCGGACAATGCCATGTAGGGTTCGTCATGAGTAAAGCAAAACTAACGCCACTCCAGGAACACACAATACCACGCCTGGAACTACGTGCCGCGGTGTTAGCGGTGGAGTTAGCCGAACTCATCGCTACAGAAATGGACCTAGAGATTAAAGATTCTGAGTTCTATACAGATAGCAAGATAGTACTGGAATATATCTGTAATGAATCTAGACGCTTCTATGTCTACGTCAACAACAGAGTTCTAAGGATCAGAAGATCTACCTCTCCTGAACAATGGAAATATGTACCTACTCATCTCAACCCTGCAGACCAAGCAACCAGATCCGTCGCTGCTGACCGTCTCAAGGATACAATTTGGTTTACAGGCCCCACCTTTTTGTATAAACCGACGCCCAACACAACAGAAACTGCCATGCTTGAACTAGTAGACCCCCATGCTGATGTTGAGATACGTCCTCAGGTATCTGTGTTACATACAGAGACTCTGGACCACCACCTGAAATCCCACAGATTCAGTAGGTTCTCTACTTGGAGATCTCTTGTCCGTGCCATCACTTGCCTGACCCACATTGCTCGGTCGTACAAAGCAACCTCATCGGCAGATAAAGATATCTGTAGAGGTTGGCATCATTGTAAACATGTCTACACAGCTCTCGATCTAGAGCGGTCAAAAAATGTAATTATCCAGGCTGTACAGCATGAAACCTATGCTACGGAAATCGACTGTGTAGTCAGCCAAAGACCCGTGCCTAAAGGTAGTGTTTTAAGGAAACTAGACCCAGTGATCGATGAAGATGGGCTCTTAAGGGTAGGTGGACGCCTTATGGAAGCCGATGTAGGCCTAGCAGAGAAACATCCTGTGATAGTTCCTGGACAGCATCATATAGCTACTCTGCTCGTGCAACATTACCACGAACAGACAAAGCACCAAGGTCGTCTGTTTACTGAAGGAGCTCTAAGAGCAGCTGGAATGTGGATAGTTGGAGCTAAAAGATGTGTATGCAGATTCATATTTAAATGTGTTACCTGTCGGAAACTCTGTGGTATGTCACAGGCACCGAAGATGGCAAACCTCCCGTATGACTGACTAAGTATGGATCCACCTTTCACCAATGTTGGCCTAGACGTGTTTGGACCTTGGCCTGTGGTTGTCCGGCAAACCAGGGGAGGCCGTGCGCACGGGAAACATTGGGCGATTATGTTCACCTGTCTGTCCATCAGAGCTGTCCATATTGAAGTAATTGAATCTATGGATACTTCTTGTTTCATTAATGCTTTCCGACGTTTCATTGCCATTAGAGGACCTGTCAAACACATTCGTTCTGACCGAGGCACAAACTTTGTCGGAGCAGCGAGAGAACTACAACTCTCTTCCAACTTGGATGTTAACAACATAGAAAGATACCTCAGTGAATGAGGATGTACTTGGACCTTCAACCCACCACACTCTTCTCACATGGGAGGTGCTTGGGAGAAGATGATAGGCATAGCACGGAGAATCCTCGACTCAATCTTCTTACAAGAAGGATCTTCAAAGCTGACTCATGAAAGCCTGACTACCTTCATGGCAGAAGTATCGGCTATCATAAATGCCAGACCGCTAACCCCGATTTCTAGCGATCCTGATGACCCAACAGTTCTCACACCCGCCACACTGCTTACCCAAAAGACTGAACAAATTTGTGCTCCACCTGGAGAATTCAATTCCAAAAGATCTTTACAAAAATCGATGGAGACAAGTACAGAGTCTCTCAAACTCGTTCTGGGACAAGTGGAAAAAGCAATACATTCCCACTCTGCAACCGAGGAGAAAGTGGCAAACCAACAAGCCTAACCTCCAGACTGGCGATGTAGTCCTAATGAAAGACTGCCAGTCACGGAGAAACGAGTGGCCGTTAGGACTTGTGACTAAGACATTCTCAAGTAAGGACGGAATTATACGCAAAGTAGAATTGAAAATACGGAGACAGGGAGAGACCAAATTGTTCCTCAGACCAGTAGGAGAACTCGTTCTACTGTTTGCACCAAAAGAATACAATAGTGACGTCGGTTGACGTCAAGCGGGGAGTGTTCTGTCCCCAGATTCAGTTCCAGTTGTTTCTGTCTCTATCAGTTGACATGGCATTTAACTGTGTTGTAATTCATTTGCATTACATTGTGTGGTAACAGAACCATCTATTGATGAGTTTAGGTATTTCACCCAGCCTGTTTTTCTCTATGCATTATGGGAGTCTCAGAGCATTGTGGGTAGTTCCTGGTTCTTGCTAGTCTTGTGCTGGTACAGCAAGCAGCCACCATCTTATGTCTCAGCAACCATGCTCTCTCACTGGTTTTCCTGTCACATCATCTGTTATTCACCCTGTTTTTGAGCATAGTCGGTAAGAGCACTATCTATGTGTCATTTACTGCATTTTATTATGTTTATTGTATCTGATAGCTCACTATCATTGTATTATCTCATAAACTGAATGTATAGCAGATTATTCAGTGTTTTATGCCATATACCATGGTATTTATGTTCTAAAATACTACTGTTTTATTCTGTAGTTTAACCTTTCCTGTCAGTCTACGAGCAATAAAGAGAACCTTAAAGCGGAACAGTCTCTTTTCTCTCAGAGGACAAAAAGGTTTAGCTACATGTCAGATTACACACCGTGCTAACGTGTATGAGGACAGTATATGTGTGTTTCAAGCCCTGCCAGGGCACAGTGTCACACCAGTAGAACTCATATCTGGTGTAACAGTAGTATACATTTAAAAAAAGAACTACAAATATGACTGTAAAATAATAGCAGTCAATTGCCTTCACGAGTCTGCGTTTCATGCCCTGCCGGGCACAGTGTCACGCCAGTGCAACTCATATCTGGTGTAACAGTAGCGTACATAAAAAAAAATATATGACTGTGAAATAATAGCAGTCAGTTGCCTTCATACGTGTGTGTTTTTTAAGCCCTGCCATGGCACAGTGTCACACCAGTGCAACTCTTATCTGGTGTAACAGTTGTGTAAATTAAAAAAATAAACTACAATTTTGACTGTGAAATAATAGCAGTCAGTTGCCTTTACGTTTGTGTGTTTCGGGCCCTGCCAGGGCACAGTGTCACATCAGTGCAACTCATATCTGGTCTAACAGTAGTGTACATAAAAATAAAAATATGACTGTGAAACAATAGCAGTCAGTTGCCTTCACATGTGTGTGTTTCATGTAACACCAGTGCAACTCATATCTGTTGTAACAGTGGTGTACATAAAAAAATAATAATAATAATTTGACCTTGAAATAATAGCAGTCAGTTTCCTTTACACAGGGCATTGTGTCACACCAGTTGAACTCATATCTAGTGTTACAGTAGTGTACATAAAAAAAAAATATATATATATTTATACAAATTTGACAGTGAAATAATAGCAGTCAGTTGCCTGCCTATACACGTGTGTGTTTCAGGCCCTGCAAGGGCACAGTGTCACACCAGTGCAACTCATATATGGTGTAACAGTAGTGTACATAAAAAAAAAAAATATACAAATTTAAATGTGAAATAATAGCAGTCAGTTGCCTTTACATGTGTGTGTTTTAGGCCCTGCCAGGGCATAGTGTCACCCCCGTGCAAATCATATCTGGTGTAACAGTAGTGTACATAAAAAAACAAACAAAAAAACTACAAATTTGACTGTGATATAATAGCAGGCAGTTGCCTTCAAACGTGAGTGTTTCAGGCCCTGTCAGGGCACATTGTCACCCCAGTAGAACTTATATCTGGTGGAACAGTTGTGTACATAAAAAAAAGAAAAAAGAAATACAAATTTAAATGTGAAATAATAGATGTCAGATGCCTTCACGCGTGTGTGTTTCAGGACCTGCCAGAGCACAGTGTCAAACCAGTGCAAATCATATCTAGTGTAACAGTAGTGTACATAAAAAATAAAATAAAAATATGACAGTGAAATAATAGCATTTAGTTTCCTTCACGCGTGTGCATTTCAGGCCCTGCCAGGGCAAAGTGTCACACAAGTGCAACTGATATCTGGTGTAATAGTAGAGTACATAAAAAAATAAAAGGAAACAAAAAATTTGACTGCGAAATAATAGCAGTCAGTTGCCGTCACGTGTGTGTGTTTCAGGCCCTGCCAGGGCACAATGTCACACCATTGCGATTCATATCTGGTGTAACAGTAGTGTACATAAAAAAAGAAAACTACAAATTTGACTGTGAAATAATAGCAGTCAGTTCCCTTTACACGTGTGTGTTTTATGCCCTGCCAGGGCACAGTGTCACACCAGTGCAACTCATATCTGGTGTAAAAGTAGTGTACATTAAAAAAATAAACTACAATTTTGACTGTGAAATAATAGCAGTCAATTGCCTTCGCACGTGTGTGTTTTTTAAGCCCTGCCATAGCACAGTGTCACACAAGTGAAACTGTTATCTGGTGTAACAGTAGTGTAAATTAAAAAAATAAACTATAATTTTGACTGTGAAATAATAGCAGTCAGTTGCCTTCACACATGTGTGTTTCAAGCCCTGCCAGGGCACAGTGTCAGACCAGTGCAATTCATATCTGGTGTAACAGTATTGTACATTTAAATAAAATCTATAATTTTGACTGTGAAATAATAGCAGTCAGTTGCCTTCACGCATGTGTGTTTCAGGCCCTGCCAGGGCACAGTGTCACATCAATGCAACTCATATCTGGTCTAACAATAGTGTATTTTAAAAAAAAAACACAAATATGACTGTGAAACAATAGCAATCTGTTGACGTCACACGTGTGTGTTTCAAGCCCTGCCAGGGCACAATATCACCCCAGTGCAACTCATATCTGGTGTAATAGTAAAGTACATCAAAAAAGGAAACTTAAAATTTGACTGCAAAATAATAGCAGTCAGTTGCCTTCGCGCGTGTGTGTTTCAGGCCCTGCCAGGGCACAGTGCAACTCATATCTAGTGTTACAGTAGTGTACATAAAAAAAAATATTTATGCAAATTTGACTGTGAAATAATAGCAGTCAGTTGCCTATACACGTGTGTGTTTCAGGCCCTGCCAGGGCACAGTCTCACCCCAATGAAACTTATATCTGGTGTAACAGTTGTGTACATAAAAAAAAGACATGCAAATTTAAATGTGAAATAATAGCAGTCAGTTGCCGTCACGTGTGTGTGTTTCAGGCCCTGCCAGGTCAAAGTTTCACACCAGTGCAACTCATATCTGGTGTAACAGTAGTGTACATAAAAAAAATTAAAATACAAATTTTACTGTGAAATAATAGCAGTCAGTTGCCTACAGGCGTGTGTGTGTTTTAGGCCCTGCCAGGGCACAGTGTCACACCAGTGCAACTCATATCTGGTGTATCAGTAGTGTATATTTAAAAAATTAACTACAAATTTGACTGCGAAATAATAGCAGTCTGTTGCATTCACACATGTGTGTTTTAGGCCCTGCCAGGGCACAGTGTCACACCAGTACAACCATATCTGGTGCAACAGGAGTATACATTTAAAAAAAAAAAATACAAATATGACTGTAAAATAATAGCAGTCAGTTACATTCACGTGTGTCACCCCAGTGAAACTCATATCTGGTGTAATAGTAGTGTACATTAAAAAATAAAACTACAAATTTGACTGTGAAATAATAGCAGTCAGTTGCCTTTACATGTTTGTGTTTCAGGCCCGTCCAGGGCACAGTGTCACACCAGTGCAACTCATATCTGGTGTAACAGTAGTGTACATAAAAAAAACACAAATATGACTGTGAAATAATAGCATTCAGTTTCCTTCATGCGTGTGCGCTTCAGACCCTACCAGGGCACAGTGTCACACAAGTGCAACTCATATCTGGTGTAATAGTAGAGTACATAAAAAAAAATGGAAACTAAAAATTGGACTGCGAAATAATAGCAGTCAGTTGCCTTCGCCCGTATGTGTTTCAGGCCCTGCCAGGGCACAGTGTCACCCCAGTGTAACTCATATCTGGTGTAACAGTAGTGTACAAAAAAATATATATATACAAATTTGACTGTGAAATAATAGCAGTCAGTTGCCTTCACGCGTGTGTGTTTCAGGCCCTGCCAGGGAACTGAAAAAATCACAGAAAAAACTAAGATAAAAACATCCTGCACAATATGATACAAATTTGCGGATGTCCTTGGCCATATTATTGAAGAAAACCACAGAAACAAGATAATAATGCACTTATTAAAGCAGATGCAAGCACTATATATGGACTAAGTCCTCACCCTGATATGATAATGTCTGAGACACTTAGTCGATATATTTTGATCAAAACACATCTAAGCCCGCCACCAAGCGTCAAGGTGGTCTCAGGTCAGGCGGGTCCTACGCTAAACCTACCTAAGCCGTTGGGCTTCTATGTTCAGGAGCGCAGACCCCGCACATATGGTGTGCTGCTCCTAGTAACCTCCATGTGCATCAAGCAACCATTGGGAGGAGGAGCAAGCACAGCCATATGTACCACCTAATTAAGGTGCTCATTGGATAGAGGAGGGGGGCAAAAGTGCAGAGGAATGCTACTCCCAAGATACTAGGTGCGCATTCACACTTGAAGGTGCCACTCCCTCAAGCAAACACTACATAAACAAAAAAATCACAGAAAAAACTAAGATAAAAACATCCTGCACGATATGATACAAATTTGCGGATGTCCTTGGCCATATTATTGAAGAAAACCACAGAAACATAGAACATATGTCCTGAACATAGAAGCCCAACGGCTTAGGTAGGTTTAGCGTAGGACCCGCCTGACCTGAGACCACCTTGACGCTTGGTGGCGGGCTTAGATGTGTTTTGATAAAAATATATCGACTAAGTGTCTCAGACATTATCATATCAGGGTGAGGACTTAGTCCATATATAGTGCTTGCATCTGCTTTAATAAGTGCATTATTATCTTGTTTCTGTGGTTTTCTTCAATAATATGGCCAAGGACATCCGCAAATTTGTATCATATCGTGCAGGATGTTTTTATCTTAGTTTTTTCTGTGATTTTTTTGTTTATGTAGTGTTTGCTTGAGGGAGTGGCACCTTCAAGTGTGAATGCGCACCTAGTATCTTGGGAGTAGCATTCCTCTGCACTTTTGCCCCCCTCCTCTATCCAATGAGCGCCTTAATTAGGTGGTACATATGGCTGTGCTTGCTCCTCCTCCCATTGGTTGCTTGATGCACATGGAGGTTACTAGGAGCAGCACACCATATGTGCGGGGTCTGCGCTCCTGAACATAGAAGCCCAACGGCTTAGGTAGGTTTAGCGTAGGACCCGCCTGACCTGAGACCACCTTGACGCTTGGTGGCGGGCTTAGATGTGTTTTGATAAAAATATATCGACTAACTGTCTCAGACATTATCATATCAGGGTGAGGACTTAGTCCATATATAGTGCTTGCATCTGCTTTAATAAGTGCATTATTATCTTGTTTCTGTGGTTTTCTTCAATAATATGGCCAAGGACATCCGCAAATTTGTATCATATCGTGCAGGATGTTTTTATCTTAGTTTTTTCTGTGATTTTTTTGTTTATGTAGTGTTTGCTTGAGGGAGTGGCACCTTCAAGTGTGAATGCGCACCTAGTATCTTGGGAGTAGCATTCCTCTGCACTTTTGCCCCCCTCCTCTATCCAATGAGTGCCTTAATTAGGTGGTACATATGGCTGTGCTTGCTCCTCCTCCCATTGGTTGCTTGATGCACATGGAGGTTACTAGGAGCAGCACACCATATGTGCGGGGTCTACGCTCCTGAACATAGAAGCCCAACGGCTTAGGTAGGTTTAGCATAGGACCCGCCTGACCTGAGACCACCTTGACGCTTGGTGGCGGGCTTAGATGTGTTTTGATCAAAATATATCGACTAAGTGTCTCAGACATTATCATATCGGGGTGAGGACTTAGTCCATATATAGTGCTTGCATCTGCTTTAATAAGTGCATTATTATCTTGTTTCTGTGGTTTTCTCCTGCCAGGGAACTGAGTCACACCAGTGCAACTCATATCTGGTGTAACAGTAGTGTACATTTAAAATAAACCACAAATTTGACTGTTTAATAATAGCAGTCAGTTGCCTTCACGCGTGTGTGTTTCAAGCCCTGCCAGAGCACAGTGTCACACCAGTGCAACTCATATCTGGTGAAACAGTAGTGTACTTTTAAAAAAAAACTTAAATTTTAACTGTGAAATAATAGCAGTCAGTTGCCTTCACGCGTGTGTGTTTCAAGCCCTGCCAGGGCAAAGTGTCAGACCAGTGCAACTCATATCTCATTTTTACTGTGAAATAATATCCGTCAGTTGCCTTCACGCTTGTGTGTTTCAGGTCGTGCCAGGGCACAGTGTCACACCAGTGCAACTTACAACTGGTCTAATAGTAGTGTACATAAAAAAAAGAACACAAATATGACTGGGAAACAATAGCAGTCAGTTGACGTCGCGCGTGTGTGTTTTAGGCCCTGCCAGGGCACAGTGTCACACCAGTGCAACTCATATCTGGTGTAACAGTAGTGTACATAAAAAAATATATATATATAAATTTGACTGTGAAATAATAGCAGTCAGTTGACTATACACATGTGTGTTTGAGGCCCTGCCAGGGTACAGTGTCCCACCAGTGCAACTCATATCTGGTGTAACAGTAGTGTACATAAAAAAAACTACAATTTTGACTGTGAAATAATAGCAGTCAGTTGCCTTTGCACGTGTGTGTTTCAGGTGCTGCCAGGGCACAGTGTCACACCAGTGAACTTATATCTGGTGTAACAGTAGAGTACATTTAAAAAAATATATACAATTTTAACAGTAAAATAATAGCAGTCAATTGACTTCACGCGTTTGTGTTTTAGGCCCTGCCAGGGCACAGTGTCACAACAGCGCAACTCATATCTGGTGTTACAGTAGTGTACATAAAAAAAACTAACTACAAATTTGACTGTGAAATAATAGCAATCAGTTGCCTTTACACGTGTGTGTTTCAGGCCCTGCCAGGGCACAGTATCACTCCAGTGCAACTCATATCTGGTGTAACAGTAGTGTACATAAAAAAAAAACACAAATATGACTGTGAAACAATAGCATTCAGTTGCCTTCATGCTTGTGTGTTTCAGGCCCTGCCAGGGCACAGTGTCACCCCAGTGCAACTCATATCTGGTGTAACAGTAGTGTACATAAAAAAAATATATATACAAATTTGACTGTGAAATAATAGCAGTCAGTTGACTATACATGTGTGTGTTTGAGGCCATGCCAGGGCACAGTGTCCCACCAGTGCAACTCATATCTGGTTTAACAGTAGTGTACATAAAAAAAAAGGAAGTACAAATTTAAATGTGAAATAATAGCAGTCAGTTGCCTTCACACGTGTGTGTTTCAGGCCATGAAAAGGTACAGTGTCAAACCAGTGCAACTCATATCTAGTGTAACAGTAGTGTACATTTAAAAAAAAGAACTGCAAATTTGACTGTGAAATAATATCAGTCAGTTGCCTTAACATGTGTGTGTTTCAGGCCCTACCAGAGCACAGTGTCAGACCAGTGCAACTCATATCTGGGGAAACAGTAGTGTACTTTTAGAAAAAAAACTAAAATTTTGACTGTGAAATAATAGCAGTCAGTTGCCTTTACGTGTGTGTGTTTTAGGCCCTGCCACGGCACAGTGTCACACCAGTGCAACTCATATCTGGTGTAACAGTAGTGTATATTTTAAAAAAGAAAACAAATTTGACTGTGAAATAAAAGCAGTCAAATGCCTTTACACGTGTGTGTTCCAGGACCTGCCAGGGCACAGTGTCACACCAGTGCAAATCATATCTGGTGTAACAACAGTGTACATAAAAAAGTAAAACTACAATTTTGACTATGAAATAATAGCAGTCAGTTGCCTTCACACGTGTGTGTCACAGGCCCTGCCAGGGAACAACGTCACACCAGTGCTAATCATATCTGGTGTAACAGTGGTGTACAAAAAAAAAAATACAAATTTGACTGTGAAATGATAGCAGTCAGTTGCCTTCACACGTTTGTGTTTCAAGCTCTGCGAGGGCACAGTGTGACACCAGTGCAACTCATATCTGGTGTAACAGTAGTGTACATTTTAAAAAAACTGCAAATTTGACTGTGAAATAAAAGCAGTAAGTTGCCTTCACACGTGTGTGTTCCAGTACCTGCCAGGGCCCAGTGTCACACCAGTGCAAATCATATCTGGTGTAACAACAGTGTACATAAGAAAAAATAAAAATAAAATTTTGACTATGAAATAATAGCAGTCAGTTGCCATCACACGAGTGTGTTTAAAGGGAATCTGTCACCGGGATTTTGGGTATAGAGCTGAGGACATGGGTTGCTAGATGGCCGCTAGCACATCGGCAGTACCCAGTCCCCATAGCTCTGTGTGCTTTTATTGTGTTATTTGATACATATGCAAATTAACCTGAGATGAGTCCTGTATGTGAGATGAGTCAGGAACAGGACTCATCTCAGGTAATTTACATATGTATCAAATCGTGTTTTTTTACACAATAAAAGCACACAGAGCTATGGGGACTGGGTATTGCGGATGTGCTAGCGGCCATCTAGCAACCCATGTTCTCAGCTCTATACCCAAAATCCCGGTGACAGGTTCCCTTTAAGGCCCTGCCAGGGCACAATGTCACACCAGTGCTAATCATATCTGGTGTAACAACAGTGTACATAAAAAAAATAAAACTACAATTTTGACTGTGAAATGATAGCAGTCAGTTGCCTTCACACGTGTGAGTTGCAGGCCCTGCCATGGTACAGTGTCACACCAGTGCAACTTATATCTGGTGTAACAGTAGTGTATATTTAAAAAGAAAAACTACGAATTTGACTGTAAATTAATAGAAGTCAGTTGCCTTCACACGTGTGTTTTTCAGGCCCTACCAGAGCACAATGTCACAACGGTGCAACTCATATCTGGTGTAACAGTAGTTTACATTTTAAAAATAACTACAAATTTGAGTGTGAAATAATAGCAGTCAGTTGCCTTCACGCGTGTGTGTTTCCGGTCCTGCCAGGGCACAGTGTCACAACAGTGCAACTCATATCTGGTGTAACAGTAGTGTACATTTAAAAAAAACGACAAATTTGACTGTGAAATAAAAGCAGTCAATTGCCTTTACACGTGTCTTTTTCAAGACCTGCCAGGGCACAGTGTCACACCAGTGGAACTTATATCTTCTGTAACAGTAGTTTACATAAAAAAAAGTAGAAATTTGACTGTAAAATAATAATAGCAGTCAGTTGCCTTCACAAGTGTGTGTTTCATGACCTGCCAGGGCACAGTGTCACACCAGTGCAACTCATATCTCGTGTAACAGTAGTGTACATTTAAAATAATATATACAAATTTGACTGTAAAATAATAGCAGTAAGTTGCCTTCAGGCGTGTGTGTCTTAGGCCCTGCCAGGGCACAGTGTCACACCAGTGCAACTTATATCTGTTGTAACAGTACTGTAGATAAATAATAAATACAATTTTGACTGCAAAATAATAGCAGTCAGTTGCCTTCACACGTGTGTGTTTCAGGCTCTGCGAGGGCACAGTGTGGCACCAGTGCTAATCATATCTGGTGTAACAGTAGTGTACATTTTAAAAAAACTATGAATTTGACTATGAAATAATAGCAGTCAGTTACCTTCACACGTGTGTGTTTCAGGCCCTGCCAGGGCACAATATCACACCAGTGCTAATCATATCTGGTGTAACAGTAGTGTACATAAAAAAAAAAAAAGACAAATTTGACAGTGAAATGATAGCAGTTAGTTGCTTTCACGCGTGTCTGTTTCAGGTCCTGCTAGGGCACAGTGTCACACCAGTGCAACTCATATCTGGTGTAACAGTAGAGTAGATTTAAAAAAAAAACTACAATTTTGACTACGAAGTAATAGCAGTCAGTTGCCTTCACACGTTTGTGTTTCAGGCCCTCCCAGGGAACAGTGTCACACCAGTGCAACTCATATCTGGTGTAACAGTAGTGTACATTTTAAAAATAACTACAAATTTGACTGTAAAATAATAGCAGTCAGTTGCCTTCACACGTGTGTGTTTCAGGATCTGCCAGGGCACAGTGTCACACCAGTGCAACTCATATCTGGTGTAACAGTAGTGTACATAAAAAAAAAATACAGATTTGACTGTGAAATAATAGCAATCAGTTACCTTGACGCGTGTGTGTCTCAGGCCCTGCCAGGGCACAATGTCACACCAGTGCAACTCAAATCTGGTGTAACAGTAGTGTACATAAAACATAGTTGCTTTCACGCGTGTCTGTTTCAGGTCCTGCTAGGGCACAGTGTCACACCAGTGCAACTCAAATCTTGTGTAACAGTAGTGTACATAAAACATAGTTGCTTTCACGCGTGTCTGTTTCAGGTCCTGCTAGGGCACAGTGTCACACCAGTGCAACTCATATCTGGTGTAACAGTAGTGTACATTAAAAAAAAACACAAATATGACTGTGAAACAATAGCATTCAGTTGCCTTCATGCTTGTGTGTTTCAGGCCCTGCCAGGGCACAGTGTCACCCCAGTGCAACTCATATCTGGTGTAACAGTAGTGTACATAAAAAAATATATATATACAAATTTGACTGTGAAATAATAGCAGTCAGTTGACTATACATGTGTGTGTTTGAGGCCATGCCAGGGCACAGTGTCCCACCAGTGCAACTCATATCTGGTTTAACAGTAGTGTACATAAAAAAAAAGGAAGTACAAATTTAAATGTGAAATAATAGCAGTCAGTTGCCTTCACACGTGTGTGTTTCAGGCCATGAAAAGGTACAGTGTCAAACCAGTGCAACTCATATCTAGTGTAACAGTAGTGTACATTTAAAAAAAAGAACTGCAAATTTGACTGTGAAATAATATCAGTCAGTTGCCTTAACATGTGTGTGTTTCAGGCCCTACCAGAGCACAGTGTCAGACCAGTGCAACTCATATCTGGGGAAACAGTAGTGTACTTTTAGAAAAAAAACTAAAATTTTGACTGTGAAATAATAGCAGTCAGTTGCCTTTACGTGTGTGTGTTTTAGGCCCTGCCACGGCACAGTGTCACACCAGTGCAACTCATATCTGGTGTAACAGTAGTGTATATTTTAAAAAAGAAAACAAATTTGACTGTGAAATAAAAGCAGTCAAATGCCTTTACACGTGTGTGTTTCAGGACCTACCAGGGCACAGTGTCACACCAGTGAAACTCATATCTGGTGTAACAGTAGTGTACATAAAAAAAAGTACAAATTTGACTGCAAAATAATAGCAGTCAGTTGCCTTTACAAGTGTGTGTATCATGCCCTGCCAGGGTACAGTGTCACACCAGTGCAACTCATATCTGGTGTAACAGTAGTGTATATTTTAAAAAAAAATACAAATTTGACTGTAAATTAATAGCAGTCAGTTGTCTTCACACGTGTGTGTTTCAGGCCCTACCAGAGCACAGTGTCACACCAGTGCAAATCATATCTGGTGTAACAGTAGTGTACATTTTTTTTAAAACTGCAAATTTGACTGTGAAATAAAAGCAGTAAGTTGCCTTCACACGTGTGTGTTCCAGGACCTGCCAGGGCACAGTGTCACACCAGTGCAAATCATATCTGGTGTAACAACAGTGTACATAAAAAAGTAAAACTACAATTTTGACTATGAAATAATAGCAGTCAGTTGCCTTCACACGTGTGTGTCACAGGCCCTGCCAGGGAACAACGTCACACCAGTGCTAATCATATCTGGTGTAACAGTGGTGTACAAAAAAAAAAATACAAATTTGACTGTGAAATGATAGCAGTCAGTTGCCTTCACACGTTTGTGTTTCAAGCTCTGCGAGGGCACAGTGTGACACCAGTGCAACTCATATCTGGTGTAACAGTAGTGTACATTTTAAAAAAACTGCAAATTTGACTGTGAAATAAAAGCAGTAAGTTGCCTTCACACGTGTGTGTTCCAGTACCTGCCAGGGCCCAGTGTCACACCAGTGCAAATCATATCTGGTGTAACAACAGTGTACATAAGAAAAAATAAAAATAAAATTTTGACTATGAAATAATAGCAGTCAGTTGCCATCACACGAGTGTGTTTAAAGGGAATCTGTCACCGGGATTTTGGGTATAGAGCTGAGGACATGGGTTGCTAGATGGCCGCTAGCACATCGGCAGTACCCAGTCCCCATAGCTCTGTGTGCTTTTATTGTGTTATTTGATACATATGCAAATTAACCTGAGATGAGTCCTGTATGTGAGATGAGTCAGGAACAGGACTCATCTCAGGTAATTTACATATGTATCAAATCGTGTTTTTTTACACAATAAAAGCACACAGAGCTATGGGGACTGGGTATTGCGGATGTGCTAGCGGCCATCTAGCAACCCATGTTCTCAGCTCTATACCCAAAATCCCGGTGACAGGTTCCCTTTAAGGCCCTGCCAGGGCACAATGTCACACCAGTGCTAATCATATCTGGTGTAACAACAGTGTACATAAAAAAAATAAAACTACAATTTTGACTGTGAAATGATAGCAGTCAGTTGCCTTCACACGTGTGAGTTGCAGGCCCTGCCATGGTACAGTGTCACACCAGTGCAACTTATATCTGGTGTAACAGTAGTGTATATTTAAAAAGAAAAACTACGAATTTGACTGTAAATTAATAGAAGTCAGTTGCCTTCACACGTGTGTTTTTCAGGCCCTACCAGAGCACAATGTCACAACGGTGCAACTCATATCTGGTGTAACAGTAGTTTACATTTTAAAAATAACTACAAATTTGAGTGTGAAATAATAGCAGTCAGTTGCCTTCACGCGTGTGTGTTTCCGGTCCTGCCAGGGCACAGTGTCACAACAGTGCAACTCATATCTGGTGTAACAGTAGTGTACATTTAAAAAAAACGACAAATTTGACTGTGAAATAAAAGCAGTCAATTGCCTTTACACGTGTCTTTTTCAAGACCTGCCAGGGCACAGTGTCACACCAGTGGAACTTATATCTTCTGTAACAGTAGTTTACATAAAAAAAAGTAGAAATTTGACTGTAAAATAATAATAGCAGTCAGTTGCCTTCACAAGTGTGTGTTTCATGACCTGCCAGGGCACAGTGTCACACCAGTGCAACTCATATCTCGTGTAACAGTGGTGTACATTTAAAATAATATATACAAATTTGACTGTAAAATAATAGCAGTAAGTTGCCTTCAGGCGTGTGTGTCTTAGGCCCTGCCAGGGCACAGTGTCACACCAGTGCAACTTATATCTGTTGTAACAGTACTGTAGATAAATAATAAATACAATTTTGACTGCAAAATAATAGCAGTCAGTTGCCTTCACACGTGTGTGTTTCAGGCTCTGCGAGGGCACAGTGTGGCACCAGTGCTAATCATATCTGGTGTAACAGTAGTGTACATTTTAAAAAAACTATGAATTTGACTATGAAATAATAGCAGTCAGTTACCTTCACACGTGTGTGTTTCAGGCCCTGCCAGGGCACAATATCACACCAGTGCTAATCATATCTGGTGTAACAGTAGTGTACATAAAAAAAAAAAAAGACAAATTTGACAGTGAAATGATAGCAGTTAGTTGCTTTCACGCGTGTCTGTTTCAGGTCCTGCTAGGGCACAGTGTCACACCAGTGCAACTCATATCTGGTGTAACAGTAGAGTAGATTTAAAAAAAAAAACTACAATTTTGACTACGAAGTAATAGCAGTCAGTTGCCTTCACACGTTTGTGTTTCAGGCCCTCCCAGGGAACAGTGTCACACCAGTGCAACTCATATCTGGTGTAACAGTAGTGTACATTTTAAAAATAACTACAAATTTGACTGTAAAATAATAGCAGTCAGTTGCCTTCACACGTGTGTGTTTCAGGATCTGCCAGGGCACAGTGTCACACCAGTGCAACTCATATCTGGTGTAACAGTAGTGTACATAAAAAAATATATATATACAAATTTGACTGTGAAATAATAGCAGTCAGTTGACTATACATGTGTGTGTTTGAGGTCATGCCAGGGCACAGTGTCCCACCAGTGCAACTCATATCTGGTTTAACAGTAGTGTACATAAAAAAAAAGGAAGTACAAATTTAAATGTGAAATAATAGCAGTCAGTTGCCTTCACACGTGTGTGTTTCAGGCCATGAAATGGTACAGTGTCAAACCAGTGCAACTCATATCTAGTGTAACAGTAGTGTACATTTAAAAAAAAGAACTGCAAATTTGACTGTGAAATAATATCAGTCAGTTGCCTTCACACGTTTGTGTTTCAGGCCCTCCCAGGGAACAGTGTCACACCAGTGCAACTCATATCTGGTGTAACAGTAGTGTACATAAAAAAAAAAATACAGATTTGACTGTGAAATAATAGCAATCAGTTACCTTGACGCGTGTGTGTCTCAGGCCCTGCCAGGGCACAATGTCACACCAGTGCAACTCAAATCTGGTGTAACAGTAGTGTACATAAAACATAGTTGCTTTCACGCGTGTCTGTTTCAGGTCCTGCTAGGGCACAGTGTCACACCAGTGCAACTCAAATCTTGTGTAACAGTAGTGTACATAAAACATAGTTGCTTTCACGCGTGTCTGTTTCAGGTCCTGCTAGGGCACAGTGTCACACCAGTGCAACTCATATCTGGTGTAACAGTGGTGTACATTTTAAAAAAACTACAAATTTGACTGTGAAATAAAAGCAGTAAGTTGCCTTCACACGTGTGTGTTTCAGGACCTGCCAGGGCACAGTGTCACACCAGTGTTAATCATATCTGGTGTAACAACAATGTACATAAAAAAATAAAACTACAATTTTGACTATCAAATAATAGCAGCCAGTTGCCTTCACACATCTGTGTTTCAGGCCCTGCCAGGGCAAAATGTCACACCAGTGCTAATCATATCTGGTGTAACAGTAGTGTACATAAAAAAAAAACGACAAATTTGACTGTGAAATGATAGCAGTCAGTTGCTTTCACGCGTGTGTGTTTTAGGTCCTGCCAGGGCACAGTGTCACACCAGTGCAACTCATATCTGGTATAACAGTAGTGTAGATTTAAAAAATTACTGCAATTTTGACTGCGAAATAATAGCAGTCAGTTGCCTTCACACGTTTGTGTTTCAGGCCCTGCCAGAGCACAGTGTCACACCAGTGCAAATCATATCTGGTGTAACAGTAGTGTACATTTAAAAAAAAAAAAGAATTTGACAGTGAAATAATAGCAGTCAGTTGCCTTCACACGTTTGTGTTTCAGGCCCTGCCAGGGCACAGTGTCACACCAGTGCAACTCATATCTGGTGTAAGAGTAGTGTACATAAAAAAAACTACAATTTTGACTGCGAAATAATAGCAGTCAGTTGCCTTCATTCGTGTGAGTTTCAGGCCCTGCCAGGGTACAGTAAATTTGACTGTGAAATAATAGCAGTTAGTTGTCTTCACACGTGTGTGTTTCATGACCTGCCAGGGCACAGTGTCACACCAGTGCAACTCATATCTCGTGTAACAGTAGTGTACATTTAAAAAACATATATACAAATTTGACTGTGAAATAATAGCAGTAAGTTGCCTTCACGCGTGTGTGCTTTAGGCCCTGCCAGGGCACAGAGTCACACCAGTGCAACTTATATCTGGTGTAACAGTAGTGTAGATAAAAAAAAAATACTATTTTGACTGCAAAATAATAGCAGTCATTTGCCTTCAAACGTGTGTGTTTCAGGCCCTGCCAGGGCACAGTGTCACACCAGTGCAACTCATATCTGGCGTAACAGTAGTGTATATTTTAAAAATAAACTACAAATTTGACTGTAAATTAATAGCAGTCAGTTGCCTTCACACGTGTGTGTGTGTTTTAGGCCCTACCAGAGCACAGTGTCACAACGGTGCAAATCATATCTGGTGTAACAGTAGTGTAGATTAAAAAATATATATACAATTTTGACTGCAAAATAATAGCAGTCAGTTGCCTTCACACGTGTGTGTTTCAGGCTCTGCGAGGGCACAGTGTGACACCAGTGCAACTCATATCTGGTGTAACAGTAGTGTAGATTTAAAAAATAACTACAATTTTGACTGCGAAATAATAGCAGTAAGTTGCCTTCACACGTTTGTGTTTCAGGCCCTGCCAGGGCACAGTGTCACACCAGTGCAACTCATATCTGATATAACAGTAGTGTACATTTTAAAAATATCTACAAATTTGACTGTGAAATAATAGCAGTCAGTTGCCTTCACACGTGTGTGTTTCAGGACCTGCCAGGGCACAGTGTCACACCAGTGCAACTCATATCTGGTTTTTCAGTAGTGTACATAAAAAAAAAACTACTATTTTGACTATGAAATAATAGCAGTCAGTTGCCTTCACGCGTGTGTGTTTCCGGTCCTGCCATGGCACAGTGTCACACCAGTGCAACTCATATCTGGTGTAACAGTGGTGTACATTTAAAAGAAAAACAAATTTGCCTGTGAAATAAAAGCAGTCAGTTGCCTTTACACGTGTGTGTTTTAGGCCCTGCCAGGGCACAGTGTCACACCAGTGCAACTCAAATCTGGTGTAACAGTAGTGTTGATTAAAAAAAAATACAATTTTGACTGCAAAATAATAGCAGTCAGTTGCCTTCACACGTGTGTCTTCCAGGACCTGCCAGGGCACAGTGTGACACCAGTGCAACTCATATCTGGTGTAACAGTAGTGTACATAAAAAAAAACTACAGATTTGACTGTGAAATAATAGCAATCAGTTGCCTTGACGCGTGTGTGTCTCAGGCCCTGCAAGGGCACAATGTCACACCAGTGCAACTCATATCTGGTGTAACAGTAGTGTACATTAAAAAAAAAAGTACAAATTTGACTGCAAAATAATAGCAGTTAGTTGCCTTCACACGTGTGTGTTTCATGACCTGCCAGTCCACAGTGTCACACCAGTGCAACTCACATCTCGTGTAACAGTAGTGTAGATTAAAAAAAAATACAATTTTGACTGCAAAATAACAGCAGTCAGTTGCCTTCACACGTGTGTGTTTCAGGCCCTGCCAGGGCACAATGTCACACCAGTGCAAATCATATCTGTTGTAACAGTAGTGTACATTTTAAAAAAAACTACAATTTTGACTGCAAAATAATAGCAGTCAGTTGCCTTCACTCGTGTGTGTTTCCGGTCCTGCCAGGGCACATTTTCACACCAGTGCAACTCATATCTGGTGTAACAGTGGTGTACATTTAAAAAAAAATACAATTTTGACTGCAAAATAGTAGCAGTTAGTTGCCTTCACACGTGTGTTTTTCAGGCTCTGCGAGAGCACAGTGTGACACCAGTGCAACTCATTTCTGGTGTAACAGCAGTGTACATTTAAAAAAAAATACAAATTTGACTGTGAAATAAAAGCAGTAAGTTGCCTTCACACGTGTGTGTTCCAGGACCTGCCAGGGCACAGTGTCACACCAGTGCTAATCATATCTGGTGTAACAACAGTGTACATCAAAAAATAAAGCTACAATTTTGACTATGAAATAATAGCAGTCAGTTGCCTTCACACGTGTGTGTTACATGCCCTGCCAGGGCACAATGTCACACCAGTGCTAATCATATCTGGTGTAACAGTAGTGTACATTAAAAAAAAAAGAAATTTGACTGTGAAATGATAGCAGTCAGTTGCTTTCACGCTTATGTGTTTCAGGTCCTGCCAGGGCACAGTGTCACACCAGTGCAACTCATATCTGGTATAAATAGTAAGGCTGTTAACAGCCTGCGTTTGTGGGAGGGGTGTCTGTCTATTTATGCCCCCAGCTACCGCTCTGCCAGGCGCCTGAGCCTCACGCAAACCTGCGGTATCGCAATCCTTTCTCCCACTTCCGACCCGAGTCCTTGCTTCCGGTATCCCGTGTGCACGCACCGCCGACATCCGGACTGCCGTTCGCCAGTCTATCAGGTAATCAGGGGCACAGCTGGCTCCGCTCTAGCTGTGCCTCACGCCTGGCCTCTGGCCCCCTGGTGGTTCAGGTTAGAGGCCGCTCTCCCCCAGCATGATCCGCACGCATGTCGGGGGAAGAGGCATCTGGTTTAAGCTGTTCTGCCGGTCACACGCCGGCACGATTTGGGGGATCATAATTGAGTGTTATTTTAGGTTGGCAGTTTGCACTTTACTTGCACCATTCAGGAACTCACCAGTTATCTCAGTATTCTCTCCAAGGTTTTGCTGCACAGGGGGTATCGGCAAGTTCTAGTCCTGTAATGCAAGTAGTGCTCCTTTTTTTAGGGGGGCGCTGTTCCTTACGTTAAGATATTGGTCAAAAAAAAAAAAGAGGATGAAAGCCTGCCTAGCTCTGCCATTTGCATCACAATACCAGAATGTGCGGTTTATGTGTAGTTGGAGATTTCACCTTACGGCTTCACCAGCGGTTTCTGTGTTCCGTCGGATCATCCGGGGTCGCGTGCCTCCTGGATCGGCCAGGTTGTCACGTTCCTGGATCGCCCAGATTGTCACGTTCCTGGATCACCCAGGTTGTCAATATTCCTGGATCGTCCAGGTTGTCAATGTTCCTGGTTCGCCCAGGTTTTCAATGTTCCTGGATCGCCCAGGTTGTCAATGTTCCTGGATCGCCCAGGTTGTCAATGTTCCTGGATCGCCCAGGTTGTCAATGTTCCTGGATCGCCCAGGTTGTCAATGTTCCTGGTTCGCCCAGGTTTTCAATGTTCTTGGATCGCCCAGGTTGTCAATATTCCTGGATCGCCCAGGTTGTCAATGTTCCTGGATCGCCCAGGTTGTCATGTTCCTGGATCGCCCTGGTTGTCAATGTTCCTGGATCGCCCAGGTTGTCAATGTTCCTGGATCGCCCAGGTTGTCAATGTTCCTGGATCGCCCAGGTTGTCAATGTTCCTGGATCGCCCAGGTTGTCAATGTTCCTGGATCGCCCAGGTTGTCAATGTTCCTGGATCGCCCAGGTTGTCAATGTTCCTGGATCGCCCAGGTTGTCAATGTTCCTGGATCGCCCAGGTTGTCAATGTTCCTGGATCGCCCAGGTTGTCAATGTTCCTGGATCTCCCAGGTTGTCAATGTTCCTGGATCGCCCAGGTTTTCAATGTTCCGGAATCGCCCAGGGTGTCAATGTTCCGGAATCACCCAGGGTGTCAGTCTTTGTTTTTTGGGTTATTACATCTGTTCTGATGTCTTTTTGTTCCTTTCTTTAGATTGGCAGTAGTTATTTTCTTATTCCTCCTTCGCTTCATCTTGGAATTTCGAGGCGCTCCCAGGTAAGTCGATTCACAGGTGGTTTCTGGGGCAGGGTCGACCATCAGTTCCGATACTCAGGTCCGTTCTTTTTCATTAGTTCCATCATAAATGATTGAGGTTTTGGAGCCGTGCTTCCAAACCCATTCCCATTCCGTCAGGTAGGTTCATCCGTTGGTCACTTTCACACGTTTCAGTCTCTCACATTCCCCCGGTCGCTCTCTTCGCATTTCGTCTGTGCCTATTTTTTCCATTTTATAGGTAGCCATAATTCACCTTTCTTTCTCAGGTCAAACATGTCTCACGTGTCCGATATGGATGATAACCTCTCCCTGCCAGGAACTTCCATCTCGGGGCTCAACAGCAGCTCTTCTTTAAGAAATTGGACAGTGCAGAAGTTGATTGCCGAGCTCAATCGCAGGGGGATTCGGCATCCCGCGTCCACTCGCAAGGCCGAGTTATATCGCCTCCTTATGACCGCTCCGGGTCCATCAGCTGAGCAGTCCAATATCGACTCCATCCAGCTGGCGTTGGCTCAGATCCAGTCTTCCATTTCTGGACTCGTTAGTTCGGTCACGGACATCCAGACTAGGGTAGCGGTCTTGGAGACCAGACCAGCAGCCTCACCGCAATATCCAGGTTCGGCAGTCATTCCTGCTATTCCTCAGGACGTTGCAGGTAGGCCTTCTGCCACCCCCCAAATTGCTACTTCCCATTTTGTTCAGGAGCATATCAAGAAGGATATCCTGGCAGGCAAGGATGTAAATTTGGCATCCATTCTGATTGCCTCCCAGGATATTTCCGAGAACCAAGTCATCAACTGCGGAGAGGTTTCTGTGGTCTTGAAGGCCAAGGATGCTCTGCTAAATAGGAAATTGTCTGTTTCCGAGTTTGTTCTGGCCTTCAGCCTCTACAGGAATGTGGTGTGCTCCGCTCAGCCTAATCGCCAGGAGGAGTTGGACACCTACTTGTACCGGATTACGGATTTGGGGCACAAATACGGCAGCTCGGCATTTTACGACTACCATCGTTCATTTTCTGCCAAAGCCGCCGCTGCCCTGAACCAATTTCAGTTCATGTCTAACTGGGCAGACTTGGACATGGAGTTGTTCTGCTGACACTTTGCGGGTCTGAAAGCTCCCCTGTGTGCCACCTGCCAATCCATTTTTCATTCTACTGAATGGTGCCCTAATCCGGTGCAAGATCCGCAGTCAGCACCCACGCCAGGTCCTTCCGGGTCCTCCAGGTCTTCCTCTTCTTTAGACAAGCTGGGCAGGCCAATTGTGTTCCTTGGCAGTAGCCAGGTATGTAATCATTTTAATGCCAAGGGCTGCGCCTTCAATGCTTGCCGAGCGCTTCACATTTGCTCCCTTTGTTTTTGGGCCCACCCCCGTCCTTCCTGTCCCAGGAAGACAGCCAGGGACTCCTGACTAGCCGCCCTCAATTTGGAGTTACTGGCTGCGCTTCTGCAGGGCCACCCCGACCGTCCCTTCGTCGCTTTCTTGCTGGATGGGTGCAGAGAAGGGTTCCACACCGGTCTTGTCACGCTCCCCCAGGGCTGCTGGGTGGGCCCCAATCTGCTTTCCGCTTCCAGTGACCCTGAGGCGGTGACCACCCTCATTCAGGCAGAAGTCGACAAGGGGTTCGTCATTGGTCCCTTCCTTAAAATTCCATTTCAGTCATGGCATATCAATCCTATTGGCCTTGTCACAAAACTATCTTCCAATAAAAAGCGTCTCATCTATGACCTCTCCGCGCCTCATATGTCCCCCATCCCCAGTCTCAACTTGCTCATCCCCTCTGAGGAATATTCTATGCAGTATTCTTCAGTTGATGAGACCGTTCAATATATTCTACAAGCAGGTGTTGAGGCTTGGCTGGCCAAGGTAGACATCGCCGATGCTTTTAAGCTGCTTCCAATACATCCGCAGCTTTGGAAGTACTACGGCATCAAGTGGGCAGATAAATTCTACTTTGCCAACCGGCTTACTTTTGGGTCCAAGAGCAGCCCTTGGCTTTTTGAACAACTGGCCAAGGCCCTGCATTGGATTCTCATCCATCATGGGGGGTTACCCATGGTCGTCCACTACTTGGACGACTTTCTTCTCATTGAAAGGCCCAGTCAGGCCCCGTCCATCCCCCACGCACTCCTGGATATTTTTTCCCGTCTTCAGGTTCCTGAGGCTACGGCCAAGACTGAGGGTCCGGCCACTTTAGTCACCTTCCTGGGCATCATATTAGACACCGTCAAGATGGAGGCCAGCCTCCCCAGCGAGAAGTTGCTTAGGATCCGCTCAGCTATTTTCCAGGCGGTTCAGTCTCACTCCCTGACCAAGGTGGAGCTGCAATCCTTGCTGGGGATGCTCAACTTCGCTACCAGAATTATGCCTCAAGGCAGGGCCTTCCTCTCCAGGTTGTTATGTCTCCTGCCCTCTGCCCCAGAGCAGGATTCCTTCATCCATCTGGACAGCCAAGCCATCGCAGACCTTGTCATGTGGAACAATTTTCTCTCTGACTGGAATGGCATTTCTTTGTTCATTCCGCAGTGGGATTCTTCTTCTCCCATGGTTTTCTCCGACGCCGCTGGTTCCTCCGGGTTCGCCGCCATTTTCAGGTCTCATTAGCTGGCGGCCGGATGGCCGCCGGAATTAGCCTCAGACTCAGCAGCTCTCAAATCCTCCCCCCTTCTGGAACTGTATCCCATCATGGCAGCAGCCCAGGTTTGGGGTCACCATTGGTCTAACACTTCTGTGACGTTCGTTACGGATAGTCAGACCTTGGTGGATATTGTCAACAAGGGCAGGGCCCAGTCCTCCAGGATCATGGCTTTTTTGCGCAAATTAGTCTGGTTATCCCTCCACCACAATTTCCACATGCGTTGCGTCCACATTTCAGGCGAGCAAAATAGGGCCGCGGACGCTCTTTCCCGTTCTAATTTTGCGTTTTTTTTTTCCCAGGAAATGCCCGACGCGGATCAGTCAGGCACGCCCGTGCCCCAATTCAGCACTCTCTTTCTGGATTAGACTCGCTCATAGACGAGGCCAAGGGCCTGGTTGCAAAATCTTTGTCACACAATACGGCAAGGGACTATCAGGCCGGCTTAAGAGCTTTTGACAAATTTTCCAAGAGTCATCCGAGGGGTCAACACTCTGAAACCTCCTACATCATGGCCTTTTTGGCCTATTGTCACTCACATCTATCTCTGTCGTATAGCACCATCAGACTTATTTAGCCTACAACATCACGCCATGCTGGCCACTCCTCATTGCAGGTCCTTATTCTCCATTCACGCCATTAAAGCCACCCTTCGGGGTATACAAAAGGAGGCACTTCTGAGGAAGCCAGCAAGTCTGGCGATACGCGTTGGGCTTTTCTTCTGACCGCCACAGATACCCCCCATCATGCCATTTTTATGATAAGTATTTATTATGTATTGTTGATGGATTTCATGCACTTTATATTATTATATGCTGATTGATGTGGGGGTTCATACATGAATTTGTGGTGATTCAGATGGGCATGAGCCGACACACGGCTTCCATGGCCCAGATTTGTTGTATACAACGATTTTAAATATCTTTTTTATGTTGTGTCTGTTACCTGAATAAACTTATATTTTTGCAGATGTGCGGCTCCCATTTCGGTATTCTTTTTCTCTTTTTTCACATTGTGCTTTATATACCGAGGGCCGGCACTCTTCTTTTCATTATTGGATGTGCCCCTATCTTCTTTGATTGTATACAAAAGGAGGGTAAGGGGTCCGTTAGCCACAGGCAACCAGTGTCTGGCAAATTGTTTAGAGATCTCTCCTCGTCCTTGGATGGTAATCCTTTTGGGCCCTTCACTAGCCTGATTCTGAAAGCGGCCATGTATCTCACGTTTTATGGGTTCCTTAGGCCCGGGGAGGTTCTGGCCGGCCCAAATCATCAAAGACATCCTTTGAAGCAACATTTGTCATGGGGCCTGGGCCATTTCACTCTCCTGATACCCTCCACCAAAACCAGACGGGTCCCCCCACGGAGATCAATTTCTATCCGACATCGAACAATTGGTGTCCAGTTCACGTACTGCATCAATTGCTAGCACTGATCCGAGAGTCACCTCCAGATAGCCCGCTCCTGCCGCACGCAGGCAAGCCTCTTACCACCTCTCAGTTCATATCCTAAATCCGTGCCCTCGCCCAGGGTCTAGGTTATGACCCCAAGGTAATTTCAGGGCATTCGTTCCGCATAGGGGCGGCCTCCGCTGCCTCCCGGCATCAGGTGCCAGCCCATGTCATTCGGTCCATGGGGTGGTGGCGGTCCTCCTGTTTTACTAGATACATACCCAATCCTCAAGTAGAGATATCCCGTGCCTTTCGTTCTCTGGCTTTGTAACTTATAATAAAGTGTTGTACCTAACTATTGTTTTTTGCCCCCTTTTTCATAGGTGTACCCGCGCACGTGGCTCCCGGCACAATCCAGCCACTATGTTCAGGGCAGGCTCCTCTGCGTACGCCGACGTTCTCCTAGCCCTGACCATAAATAGTAAGGCTGTTAACAGCCTGCGTTTGTGGGAGGGGCGTCTGGCTATTTATGCCCCCAGCTACCGCTCTGCCAGGCGCCCGAGCCTCACGCCCCTCCCTCCCGCCACTTTTTCTCAGATTCCTACAGGTATGCCCCCTTTTTCATTGGTGTACCCGCGGACGTGGCTCCCGGCACAATCCAACCACAATGTTCAGGGCAGGCTCCTCTGCGTACGCCAACTTTCTCCTAGCCCTGACCATAACAGTAGTGTAAATTTAAAAAAGAACTACAATTTTGACTGCGAAATAATAGCAGTCAATTGCCTTCACACGTTTGGTTTCAGGCCCTGCCAGGGCACAGTGTCACACCAGTGCAAATCATATCTGGTGTAACAGTAGTGTACATTTTAAAAAAACTACAAATTTGACTGTAAAAAATAATAGCAGTCAGTTGCCTTCACACGTGTGAGTTTCAGGCCCTGCCAGGGTACAGTGTAACACCAGTGCAACTCAAATCTGGTGTAACAATAGTGTATATTTTAAAAATAACTACAAATTTGACTGTGAAATAATAAGTCAGTTTCCTTCACACGTGTGTGTTTCAGAATCTGCCAGGGCACAGTGTCACACCAGTGCAACTCATATCTGGTGTAACAGTAGTGTACATAAAAAAAACTACAATTTTGACTGCAAAATAATAGCAGTCAGTTGCCTTCACGCGTGTGTGTTTCCGGTCCTGCCAGAGCACAGTGTCAAACCAGTGCAACTCATATCTGATGTAACAGTAGTGTACATTTAAAAAAAACTACAAATTTGACTGTGAAATAAAAGCAGTCAGTTGCCTTTACACGTGTGTGTTTCAGGCCCTGCCAGGGCACAGTGTCACACCAGTGCAACTCATATCTCGTGTAACAGTAGTGTACAATTTAAAAAATATATACAAAGTTGACTGTGAAATAACAGCAGTAAGTTGCCTTCACGCGTGTGTGTTTTAGGCCCTGCAAGGGCACAAAATCATATCAGTGCAACTTATATCTGGTGTAACAGTAGTATAGATAAAAAAAAATACAATTTTGGCCTCATGCACACGACCGTTGTGTGCATCCGTGGCCGTTGTGCCGTTTTCTGTTTTTTTTTCGCGGACCCGTTGACTTTCAATGGGTTCGTGGAAAAATCGGAAAATGCACCGTTTTGCAGCCGAGGCCGTGATCTGTGTATCCTGTCCGTCAAAAAAATATGACCTGTCCTATTTTTTTGACGGACAGCGGTTCACGGACCCATTCAAGTCAATGGGTCCGTGAAAGAACACGGATGCACACAAGATTGGCATCCGTGTCCGTGATCCGTGGCCGTAGGTTGCTTTCATACAGACGGATCCGAAGATCCGTCTGCATAAAAGCTTTTTCTGATCTAAGTTTTCATTTCGTGAAAACTCATTTCCGACAGTATATTCTAACACAGAAGCGTTCCCATGGTGATGGGGACGCTTCTAGTTAGAATACACTGCAAACTTTGTACAAGACTGCCCCCTGCTGCCTGGCAGCACCCGATCTCTTACAGGGGGATATGATAGCACAATTAACCCCTTCAGGTGCGGCACCTAAAGGGGTTAATTGTACTATCATATTCCCCTGTAAGAGATCAGGGCTGCCAGGCAGCAGGGGGCAGACCCCCCCCTGCCCAGTTTGAATATCGTTGGTGGCACAGTGTGCCTCCACCATCGCCCCCCCCTCCCTCCCTCTATTGTATTAAATCGTTGGTGGCACAGTGTGCCAACCACCATCGGCCCCCCTCCCTCCCTCTATTGTATTAAATCGTTGGTGGCACAGTGTGCCAACCACCATCGGCCCCCCTCTCTCCCTCTATTGTATTAAATCATTGGAGGCACAGTGTGCCTACCACCATCGGCCCCCCTCCCTCCCTCTATTGTATTAAATCGTTGGTGGCACAGTGTGCCAACCACCATCAACCCCCCTTCCTCCCTCTATTGTATTAAATCGTTGGTGGCACAGTGTGCCAACCACCATCGCCCCCCCTCCCTCTATAGCAGTAACATTGGTGGCAGTGTGCGGTCTCAACAGTAGAAGATTCATACTTACCTGCTTGCTGCTGCGATGTCTGTGAACGGCCGGGAGCTCCTCCTACTGGTAAGTGACAGTTCTTTAGCAATGCGCCGCACAGACCTTTCACTTACCAGTAGGAGGAGCTCCCGGCCGGACACAGACATCGCAGCAGCAAGCAGGTAAGTATGAATCTTCTACTGTTGAGACCGCACACTGCCACCAATGTTACTGCTATAGAGGGAGGGGGGGGCCGATGGTGGTTGGCACACTGTGCCACCAACGATTTAATACAATAGAGGGAGGGAGGGGGGCCGATGGTGGTTGGCACTCTGTGCCACCAACGATTTAATACAATAGAGGGAGGGAGGGGGGGCGATGGTGGGGGCACACTGTGCCACCAACGATATTCAAACTGGGGAGGGGGGGTGCTGCCCCCTGCTGCCTGGCAGCCCTGATCTCTTACAGGGGAATATGATAGTACAATTAACCCCTTTAGGTGCCGCACCTAAAGGGGTTAATTGTGCTATCATATCCCCCAGTAAGAGATCAGGGCTGCCAGGCAGCAGGGGGCAGTCTTGTACAAAGTTTGCAGTGTATTCTAACTAGAAGCGTCCCCATCACCATGGGAACGCCTCTGTGTTAGAATATACTGTCGGATCTGAGGTTCACGAAGTAGCTCATATCCGACAGTATATTCTAACATAGAGGCGTTCCCATGGTGATGGGGACGCTTCAAGTTGAAATATACCATCGGATTGGAGAAAACTCCAATCTGATGGTATAAAAGAACTCCAGACTTTACATTGAAAGTAAATGGGGACGGATCCGTTGAAAAAATACAAATTTGACTGTGAAATAAAAGCATTAAGTTGGCTTCACACGTGTGAGTTTCAGGCCCTGCCAGGGTACAGTGTCACACCAGTGCAACTCATATCTGGTGTAACAGTAGTGTACATTTAAAAAAACAACTACAATTTTGACAGTAAATTAATAGCAGTCAGTAGCCTTCACACGTGTGTGTTTCAGGCCCTACCAGAGCACAGTGTCACAACGGTGCAAATCATATCTGGTGTAACAGTAGTGTAGATTAAAAAAAAAAATACAATTTTGACTGCAAAATAATAGCAGTCAGTTGCCTTCACACGTGTGTGTTTCAGGACCTGCCAGGGCACAGTGTCACACCAGTGCAACTCATACCTCGTGTAACAGTAGTGTACATAAAAAAAAACTACAAATTTGACTGTGAAAAAAAAGCAGTCACTTGCCTTCACACGTGTGTGTTTCAGGACCTGCCAGGGCACAGTGTCACAGCAGTGCAACTCATATCTGGTGTAACAGTAGTGTACATAAAAAAAATGTACAAATTTGACTGTGAAATAATAGCAGTTTGTTGCCTTCGCGCGCGTGTGTTTTAGGCCCTGCCAGGGCACAGTGTCACACCAGTGCAACTTATATCTGGTTTAACAGTAGTGTAGATAAAAAAAAAACTAAAATTTTGACTGCAAAATAATAGCAGTCAGTTGCCTTCACACGTGTGTGTTTCAGGCCCTGCCAGGGCACAATGTCACACCAGTGCTAATCATATCTGGTGTAACAACAGTGTACATAAAAAAATAAAACTACAAATTTGACTGTGAAATAATAGCAGTCAGTTGCTTTCACATGTGTGTGTTTCAGGCCCTGCCAGGGCACAGTGTCACACCAGTGCAACTCATATCCGGTGTAACAGTAGAGTACATTTTAAAAATAACTACAAATTTGACTGTGAAATAATAGCAGTCAGTTGCCTTGACGCGTGTGTGTCTCAGGCCCTGCCAGGGTACAGTGTCACACCAGTGTAGGGCTGAAACGATTATTTGAATACTTTGATTAAATAGAGTCAAAAAAATCCTCGTGTACAGCACATGATCACGGAGCGGGAGTGAAATTAAGAGTCTCACTCACCGCTTCCTCCGTCCGGAGTCAAGAAAGATGGCACCTCCCTGCAGACGGGACTCTGCATAATGCGCCGTTGCGCACATACATCGTCAGCACGCTGGCTAACAATGTGTTTCTTACGTCACCTAAGGTCCCAGTGCATGCTGGGATGAAGACTGCCTCAGTCCAGACTCCATGTGCCTGCGGCTGCGCCCTCCTCGCTACTGCCAGTGCCATTAGGTACCGTAATTTCAGTTAACAGCACCAGAGGCACTCCAGGGGAGGGAGGAATCGAGGGGCACTCACTGTAAATTGATTTATAGAAAAGAGGCAGATGGAGAGTGGTTAATGGTGGCACCACCTTGGCATGTATAAAGTTATTGGTTTAGAGAGGGGTTAATGAAGGCACCTCCAAGGTGCTTTCATTAACCTCTACAAACCAATAACTGTGTATACATGCCCATTGCCAAGGTGCTTCCATTAACTCCTCCAAACCAATGGGCATCAGGGCATGTATAAAGTTATTGGTTTAGAGGGGTTAATGGGCATGTATAAAGTTATTGATTTGGAGGGGTTAATGGAAACACCTTGGCATTAGGCATGTATAAAGTTATTGGTTTGGAGAGGGGTTAATGGAAGCACCTTGGCAATGGGCATGTATAAAGTTTTTGGTTTGTAGGGGTTAATGAAAGCACCTTGGAGGTGCCTTCAGTAACCCCTCAGGGGTTAATGAAGGCACCTCCAAGGTGCTTTCATTAACCCCTACAAACCAATAACTTTATACATGCCCATTGCCAAGGTGCTTCCATTAACCCCTCCAAAGTAAACCAATAACTTTATACAGCCAAGCCATCTTCGTGGCATATATAAAGTTATTGGTTTATTAGACTCTGGAGAGGGTTTAATGGAGGCACATTGGTGCTGGCAAATTGCAATGGCACCTTGTAACGTTATTGGTTTGGATGGAGAGATCTGTGTGAAGTTGAAAGGTGATATTCTAATTGGGGAAGGGGGGTAGTTTGATCCGATGATGCTTCTGAAATTCTTCTTTTACCCCCTGTAAGGTGTGACTGTGTCACTTAAGTTTTACTAATTGTTGCACAAAGCAAGAGGCAAGGCGTATTAATTTATTTTCTTTTTTTTTTTTTTTTTCTTTTTTTTTTTTTTTTCTATCCGAAAAACCTGAGTCTTTCACCACTCTGTTGCAGAAATGGCTACTTTCCCAATCATTAAAAAAACAAAGTTGAGAGGCCACAAAATAGCCTTTAAAATAAGGGAGGTTAAGGCCTCCCTGATTATAGGGCATAGAAAAATAGAGTGCCTTCAGTCTCACGCGCTTCCTCCCCCATAGTAGATCATTAAGCATCCGCTCTATCAGCCTAAAATACTTGTCCGTAATCCATACAGGCGAGTTGCGCAGGACATAAAGAACCTGGGGCAACACTACCATTTTTATTAGAGAGATTCTATCCGCTCTTGCGGGCAGGATTTTTTGCCATATCTTAATTTTGGCCCTCAGCTTTTTCAGCAGGGGAATCAAATTGAGTTGTAAATATTCCTGAGGTTTGGCAGAGACTGAGATCCCCAGGTATTTTATTAAATCGGAGATAATTAGATGGTTATCCCAGTCGCCTCGCAACTCGTCTATAGGGAGGAGAACAGTCTTCTCCCAATTAATCTGCAAACCAGATGGAGCAGAAAAGGAACCCACCAAATCCATTATTCGAGGAAGAGTGGTTTCTGTTTGATGGACAAAAACCAAGATGTCATCTGCATAGAGGGATACACGATCATGCTTCCCCATTACACCGAAGCCGGACACCTGCAAGTCTTGCCTAATACTAACTGCTAGGGGTTCAATATAAATGTTAAACAAAAGGGGGGAAAGAGGACATCCTTGACGGGTGCCTCTTCCTAGGGAGAAACTCTCAGTAATCGTATCATTAATCCTGATCCTAGCAGCTGGAGAGCTATATAATAACTGCACCATCGACATAAATCTCGGACCAAATCCCATTTTTTTCATCACCTCCCAGAGAAAAATCCACTCCACCCTGTCGAAGGCTTTGGTAGCATCCAACGACAGGATGGAGCGGGAGCCACACCCCGGGGACTGAATATTCATAAATAACCTGTGCAAATTATGGTGGGTGCCTCTCTTTGGCATAAAGCCATTTTGATCTGGGTGGATAATGGTGGATATAACCCGCGAAAGCCTCCTAGCCAAAACTTTTGATAGTAGCTTAGCGTCAGTATTTAGTAAGGAAATTGGTCTATAGGAGCTCATTTCTATCGGGTCTTTATCCTTTTTGGGAATTAGAACGATGAGAGCTTCCATCATAGAGCAAGGTAGACCCCCTCCCTGTATTGCTTGGGAAAAAACCTCTAGTAGCTGGGGAAGAATCACATCGCTGTATTTGCGGTAAACCTCGTATGGAAGGCCATCCATCCCTGGCGACGAGTTCCCCGAGATAGACCCCAAGGCCTCCTGGAGCTCCGAAAGAGACAACTCCTCTTCCAGATACTCTATTTGGGCTTCGCTTAAAGTAGAAAGTGGAATCCCCTCCAAGAACTGCGTCGCCAGATCGGGTGACAACCCAAGGGAGGAGCTATATATATGAGAGAAATATTTTAAAAAAGCATCCCTAATTCCTTCTGGGTCTGTTATAATTTCCCCCACTGTATTACGGATCGAGACAATAGATTGATTTTTCTTATCTTGTTGTGTAATTATCCTGGCTAAAAGCTTACCAGGGCGTCCGGACTCCGAAAAATATTTTAAACCCTTAAAGAATACTCTATGGTTTGCTTTCTCTATCATATATTTCTCCAAAGAACAACTGGCCTTCTGCATCTCTTCCCTGTTATGCTCGGAAGGTTGGCTGGTAAATCGTTCAGTTGTGTCTGCAGCAGCCTTGGCCAGTTCCTCCTCTTTTTTCTTAAATGTTCTCTTTGCTGCAGCAATCTCACTTATAAAGACCCCCCTCAGATATGCTTTCAGGGCATCCCATACTATATTGATGTCAGCAGAGGGGAGATTCACCTCCCAAAAGGAGGATATCAATAGTTTAATAGACTGAGGGTTATCCATAATAGTAAGCCAGTATGGATTCAGCTTAAATCCTAGCCCCCTGTTATCCTTATTCTCCCCAGTGCAAACCTCAACCAGTACGGGTGAGTGGTCCGAGACTGTTCTTACCCCATATCGTATCTTCCGGATATTGCTCAAATTACTCTCATTGGTAAATGCTAAATCAATCCTAGACATTGCTCTACCACCCCGGCTAACACAAGAGTATACTCTCTTTCCTCCGCCAAGATGTTCCCATATATCCACCACTCCAACCTCTGAACAAAACTGTGGCAGCGGTGAGTTGCATAAATTCTTCCCTCGATCTACATCTAATGTGAATCTATCTCTGTTGGGGTCCATAACCGCATTGAAGTCCCCCATCAGGATTAACCGACATTCTGGTCTCCTTTCAAAAAAAAGCATCAGCTGAGTTAGTGGGTACATTGAAAAAGGCGGAGGTATATAAAAAAAGGCAAGAATATAGCTATGACCATGCAGCTTACCATGCAGAAAGATGAATCTGCCCTGATCGTCTATGTAGGATTCTATGAGGATAAAGTCCACAGAATTATGAATCAGCACTGAAACGCCCCTAGAGGAACTGCTAAAGGTGGAATGGTAAGATTGAGAATACCATCCCGTTGTCAAACGGGACACAGTTTCTTTAGTAAGATGAGTTTCTGCAATGCAAATAATTGCTGGGAGGAATCTTTTTAATGCATCCATAATAGCTTGCCTTTTGACCCTTTCCCCAAGCCCTCTAACATTCCAAGTTACAATTCTAGTGGCCATCCTTCACTGCTGCAAAAACAGACACGGGACAAACAAAGAAAAGAAGAAAAAAAAAAAAAAAGGAAAAAACCATACCTGCAAGGTGGGTCCCCCCTCCCCTTTCCCCCCCATCCCCCCTCTCTATTGATCCGCCCAATCAGCGAACCTCTAACCTCAAGCCAATCTCCCCCTCCCCCGCTCCATCCCCCCTCCAACATTTCAATCATAATAATGCACGATTTCAAATATCCCTTTGCTCCATCCAATCCAGCGCTTGCTGTGGTGTTTCAAAAAAAAGAGAGGTCCCATTATGGATCACTCTTAGTTTCGCTGGATACTGTAGGGAATATTTAATCTCCTTTGATGCCAGGCGTTTCTTTATCTCTATGAAATTTCTTCTTTTTTCCTGAGTCTGCCGAGCAAAGTCAGGAAAAAAGAGCAGCCTAGTGCCCTGATGCTCAACAGGAGTACATTCTCTTGCTCTTTTCAGTATCATATCTCTATCCACGGATGATAATAATTTCATTAGAATTGCACGCGGCGGCCTCCCTGGAATAGGTTTCCCTCCTGGGATGCGATGGGCTCTTTCTATCTGAAACATGGAGGAAAAATAGTCACTGCCTAGGTTATGCGAGACCACATTTTTAAGTTGTTCCTCTAAGTGTCGGCCTTCCACTCCCTCTGGGAAACCAATTATACGGACGTTATTTCGCCTTGACCTATTTTCAAAGTCCTCTAGCTTATTATGTAATGCTTGGTTTTCTGAAGCAAGAGACAAAGTTTTAGTTTTTAGCATGTTAATGTCGGTTTGCAAAGAGTCCACTATTTTTTCCACATTAAGAACTCGCTCGCGGATCTTTACCAGGTTCTCTCTTATTACAGAAATATCGCTCTGTACAGACCCTAATTGAATGGACATCTCTTGCACTAAAGTGCCATTATGCTCCACGGCCGAGAGAATTTTATCCAGAACAGAAGGGTCATGTTCGGTTCGCATCTGAGCAGATAGGTCCTCCCCCCCTGCTTCCTGATCTACCTCCACTAAGCCGTCCTCGGAAAATTCGTCAGTTTGGGGAATTTTTACGGATTTTTTCAGATTAGCAGAGGATTTTGTTTTGGCTAAGTTCTTTTCATTTAGGAAGGGCGACTTCAAGAACTTATCAATTTTGTTCTCTGGGGTCTTGGAGCCCAACTTTATTACAGTGGAGTCAATCGACCGTCGTTTTGGGGCCATTCTTTTTTTCCTTTTTTTTTTCTTTCCCGTCTCTCCCCTCCACCTCTTTTTTTTTTTTTTTTTTTTTTTTTTTTTTTTTCCTTTTCCCTTCTTTCTGCTTTTGTTTACACTCTTCCTTATATCCCCTTTGCTTCTTTCCCCTCTGCTCCTATTCCCCCCTTTTTACTTCTCTTTATTGGCCCTTCTCCTTTCTTCTCTTACTCCTCTATTCACCCCTTTATCCCTCCCTCTCCACCACCGCACAGGGAGCATCGAATTCCGGCTCTATGCAGCCGGCAAACTTAGTCAGGTACAATAAGGTCACGGTACTTAGTTTCTCACGTGGTCCGGCTAGGGAGGCGAGGATCCTCAAGATGGCAAAAGATCCTGGAAAAGATCCAAATAGCAAATGTCCGCTTCGGGAGGGAAGAGACTGCAGGCAAAAAAGGTTTTCAGCTGGAGAAATCCCGCCAGCCGCCAGCAGAGGGAGCCAGCAGCAAGCGAACCTGGAAGCTGGTGTGCAGCTGAGCCAAGCGCACCGATCCAGATATGCACCACACCGCAGAGGAGAAAGGGCAGCCGAGGAGGGAGACAGAAGATCCGGACGGGGGAGACCCAGAAGCACAGAGGAACAAACCAGCAGAAACCGAAGCCAGGAGCCAGGAGGAAGCGACAGCAGCCAGCAACCAGCAGCCAGATAGGTGAGTAGAGCACAAGGCCCCCGACACTCCAGGAGAGCTTAGAAAGACACTAACAGCGCTGGATCATGGCAGCACGCCGAGACAGTCAGCGCTCAATCAGCGCTCAGGATCGAGCCGGGAGCATGGAGGAGAGAGGCCAGCAGGAGAGAGTGAAACGTGACGTGTTCACGTCATCACGCTACCCTCCAAACATAATGCTCCAACATACCTGCTTTTGTATTAATTTACTTTCAACTGCGAAATGGAGAAAGAGAGAGAAAATATAAGTTAGGCCGCCGAGGGGCGATCAGAAGAGACAGGACAGAGAAAACGACACAGAGTGTCCAAAGTTTGGGATAATTTCAAGCTGAGAAAGAAAGAAAAGTCCGTACAGTGTGTCTATTGTAAAAGCGAACTAGCCTACCATAATAGCACGAAATCAATGTTTCAACATTTGAACAGAAAACACCCAGTTTAAGCATGTACTACTAGTTCACCGAGCGGACCGGACCCAAGGTAAGTAAATCAAATATTTTACATAATCACACACCACACATGCTTCGTATTGTAATAATAATAGTTTATTTAACATCTTTTTCAGTACATCACAATCACAGCGACGTATGGACAGCTATGTGTGGACAGCTGCATCTCGTTCAACTGAAGCAGCTGAGCTTACAGACAGCATCCTGAACATGATTGTCACAGACATGCGCCCGCTATCTATGGTGGAGGATGAAGGTTTTCAGAGGATGATTGACTTCAAGGATGGAAGATTTCTCCTCAGGCTACCTCACAACCCTTTTCTTACCAATAACCACACCGACACCTTCTTGCTTGGTAAATGACCATTACGGCCAACTTTATTGTACAAATAACATAATAATAACAATAATCACTTTAATACATCCGTCAACCTTATGAACCACTGCACCGTAACAAGGATCCTGGAGGGCAACACAACCACGCGGTATCTTCCGTAACCATCTCTCTATATACTTCAAAATTACCCTTGGCCGCGCTCACCGACCCAAGGGCACCAAATCCTTGAAGCATCCAAGTATCTCCTCCTGTAGACCTTCTAGCCCAACAGGAGCCCCATCTTCGGCATTCACCAACCACATGAGATACAGGCTCCAACATGTCCTGCATCTCTTAAAACCATTGTATTGCTCCCCCAGGATCTCATATAACTCAGCCACCAGAAGACCACCGGTGACACCTCACCTGTGGGCGTCCTGCCACACCCTCAAGGCCGTCTCCAACCCCTCCTGTATACCCAAGGCCCACATATCAATACCCACATCATTAAGATGCACGCCATCAGCTCTCAAGAATTGAGGCGACGCCGCCTCCAATTCCCGGTGGCGAACCACCACACCGCCCTGCCTGCGCACAAAACGCCCTACCTCCTTGTTCAACTTCGCCCGTGCTTTATTCAATCGCGCCACTGAACGCGCACCACGCCAACTACTCCGCGCCACCACATCCGACCAAACCAATAACAAGTCCGGGAAATCCGACACCAACCGCAACACGTCCAACTTGATGTCCCTGATCACATCCCGCGATCGCCGAACCCCCAGGTCGTTGCCACCCACATGCAACACCAAAATATCGGGCGCGCGGTCCAACAAAACGTTCGTACGGATCTCAGGCAAGACCCGCCCCCAAAGAAGCCCCCGCACCCCAATCCACCGTACTTGCAGATCCTCCGCCGGAAAACCCAATTGACGGCCGTTCCGCCGCATGTCAGCTCGCAAAGCCCCCCAGTAGACATACGAATGTCCAAAAATCCACGCGAGACAAGGAGCTGCCCCTGCAATAAAACAAACAAATAAAAATCAACAACCATCACCGCCAAACCCGCTCCCAACAACCCGATCACACACAACACCCCCCAACCCCTCTACAAGAGATGAGGCCTAACATAAGTATGGAAACAGTCAGACTCCCAACGCCCGATACGCTTTATGACCTCCCCTCCAAGTCCCCACCTGGCCGCCTCCGTCGCGGCCCCAATCCGGAACGAGTGAGACGCAAAATCCGACGCCGGGAAACCAGCAGCCGACAAACACTGCCGAAATACAGCCACAAACTGAAACCTAGACAAACACGAGCCGTCCACATGCACCAGTAAAGCACCCGCGCCAACCGGCCGCAAGGCCAAAAATTCCCGCACACAACGCACAGGGCAAACAACCGAATCCGCAAGCGGCCGAAGCCACACTACCACGCCCTTACCCACTTGATCAGTCTTCGACTTGCGAATCCGACATCGCAAAGCACCCTCCACCAACTCGACATCCTCCCACAACAAACCGCCCCCACTCGTGCGACTCGCAGCCACCAATTCAGAAATCCGGAAAGCCCCAAAAAAGGCCAACACAAATGCCGCCCTAAACAAACACACCTCATACGCTGACCGACAGACTCGCCCCGCCTCCTTCCACAGCGCCTGTAACACCGCAAAAGAAACCGGCCTCCTAGCATCCTTCCTCACCACACTACGACGATAACCCTTCAAGGCCTGCCGCACCATAAAACACAGAGACACGTCCGCCAAACCCCTCAAGCGCAACCAGAAGGCAACTGCCGCCACCCTTTTTGATGCAACCGAAAAGGACAAACCATCAGCATAACACTGCCCCACCCAAAAGATCAACAACGTTCTAAAATCCGCAAAAGACCCGCAACCACCCATCCTGTCAATCAAATCCTCCCACAACACCCACACAGCAGAATACGCCAACCACGTACCTCCACTCAGCGACCGTCTAATGAGGCCCGCCGACACCCCAAGGCCACACTCCAGAGCCACTGGGGGCAGGGCAACCCCGAGACCTCGGCACCCGGCGCCAGGCCGCGAAAACGATCCCACTGAAAGCGAGAAAGGGCATCAGCAAGTGAGTTATCCACGCCAGGCACATGCACAGCAACAAAACATGCATTCAACTGCAAACCCCGTAACACCAGATGACGCAACAAATTCAAGACCGGCGGGCCCTCCGTCTTATCAGCCAACGGAATACCAAAACGTGCCGCCACCCTCTCCATGGTGCGCAACAAAACAGAACAAACCCTAGATCCAGCCGGACCCAAAAACAAAAAATCATCCAAATAGTGCAAGACCGAACTCCAACCCGCCTCAGTCTTCACCACCCACTCCAAAAACGAGCTAAACGCCTCAAACAAAGAGCACGAAATCGCACAACCCATCGGCAAACAACAATCAACATAATAACAGCCATCCCACTGAAAACCCAACAAATGTAAGCTATCAGGGTGAATTGGCAACAACCGAAAAGCGGCCTCAATGTCCGTCTTCGCGAGTAGTGCCCCCCGCCCAAAACGAGGCACCCACCGCACAGCCGCATCAAAAGACGTATATGACACCGAGCATAACTCATCTGCAATACCATCATTCACCGAACCGCCAACCGGATAAGACAAATGATGAATAAGCCGAAACTTGTTGGGCTCCTTCTTAGGAACCAAACCCAAAGGAGAAACCCACAAATCCGGCAAAGGACACTCCAAAAAGGGGCCCACAACCCTACCAGCCGCAACCTCCCCAGCAATCTTATCCCGTACTACAGCCGGATGGCGCAAAGCCGAAGACAAATTCCGCAGTGCCCGACTGACCCCCACCGAACCACACGGGATAACGAAACCCTCAGTAAACCCCGCCAACAACAACCGCGCCGCCTCCCTATTTGGATACATCCTTAAATACGGCGCCATCTCGTCCACCCTCACCGGCGTCACCCCTCTTCTGCACAACCTCGGATCCCTTGCCTTTGCCTCGCTTAAAGCACCGGGACAAGCTATGGGAACCACCACACCCGGAACACTCGTGTTTGTACCGACAGTCGGACAAGAACCGACAATGCCCCTCATTGTACTGCCAACAACACCCTTTTCTACCACTCCCAGAAGCCTCCGAGGCCGAGGCACCCCCGGCCCCTCCACGAAAGGGCTGCGGACCCCCCCTCGGGGCCGCCATCAATCGCATCCACAGACCAATATCCTTATGGTCCCAGCGAATGCTAGGCCTGACCGCCTTCCGCTGCCGGAACTGCTCGTCATACCTAAGCCACGCCACGCCCCCATAAGTCCGATGGGCCTCCCCGATAGCATCCATATAACAGAAGAGAGCCGAGCAATGCTCAGGCGCCTTCTCCCCAATCACACTCGCCAGAATGGCGAAAGCTTGAAGCCAATTCTGAAAAGTACGCGGTATCAGCCGATACCTCCGCCGTTCCTCCTCCTCCTCCTTCTTACTCTCGTCCGGCTTACCCCTATCCAAATTAAATTTTTCCAAGGGGAGCAACGCAAAAATCTCCACAAACTCATCCCGCCATATCTTATCCTTAACCTCCTGCTTCAAATGAGCCCCCAGCGGCCCCTCAAAACACACATAAATCTCCCCTTTAGCCGCATCCGCCAACCGAACACCATCCCCCGCTGCACCCCCAGCAGCCGCTACCGCTCCAGCCCCAGACACCACGGCGCCACCGCTAACACCGTCCTCCCGCACCCCAACAGGCCCCACCGCCGGCCCCTGAACCTGACCCACCGCCGGTGCCGGAGCCCAGACTGACACCGGCGCCGCCACAGGCACGGACCCCAACCGCGACAATAAGGACAACATACCAGACAGTACCTCCCTCACCAACGCATCTGAACTCCCCACATTAACCCCCACAGTGTCCCCACCCCCCCAACATTATTCTGACTCGCCGGTCTCTCACCTGGCCGTCCCCGGACAACATCGCCGGCAGCCGCCGAACTCCTCCCAGACATCCGCGATGGCGCAGTCGAGCAGCATGGCCCTTCTTCATCCACAGGAGGAACGTCCATACCGCCTGCCGCCGAATCGTCACCCGGATCCACCTCGCCCTCCTCCAACGGCGACAGCTCCGCATCACCCCGCTCCTGCAGGAGAGCGTCATCCGGGAAGTCATGCGCCGCACCGACCCCAGCACAGGGCCGCACACCGTCCTCCACCATCTCATCCAGCAGCTCAGGCTCTCCATGCGTGCCGCCAGAAGCCGCAATCTGCATTCCCCGGCCAGGGGACAAGGCGACCACCCTGTCCCCCTCCACGCTGCCATGCCGCCTACCCACCACCAGGGGTCGCAACACACGCACATACCGTCCTCCTCCACTGCTCCCCGCCGGCTCCACACTCTCCAGCCGCCGGCCGGAAGCCACCAGCCGCGGCGCAGACGACCGCTCCTCACTCCTGCCCTCAAGGCCCAGGCTGCAGGACCTCCCAGCCGCACTCTCCCGCCGACTCACAGGTAAGGCCGCTCCCGACCGCACGCCACGCCGCATCAACCCAGGCGCCAGGCGCGCCGGCCCGCGCTCTCTGCCTCTGGACACTTGGGGGCCCGAACCGGGTGTATCTCGGCCCCCTCCCGCCGCCCCAACACGCACCGCCGACCGCCTCCCGCTGCGCCTGGGCTCCGGCACCACAGGCGACAGCGGAAGGTGAACTGGGGGACTCCGGAGACGCCGGCGCACACGCGGCGTCGACTCCGGACTCAAACGCTCCGGGGGGACCGACCTCCGTGCCCTATAGGGCCGAGCCGCCGCCACTGCCACAGGGGACGGGACAAGAGCCGCCTGCAGGGTGTCATGCAGACGCTCCGCACCGTGTTCGCGAACAGCCGCCCTGACCGCGGCCACCAGCTCCTCCAGAGACGACATCTTGCAAACACTCTCCCTGCACTAACACTTGCCTACAAAGCCACTCCCCCGCTCCTATATACTGCCCGCGAAAATTCACTCCTCCCCCCAACCCAACTACCAACCTTAACCCCTTCCTGGCCTGAGCACTTCCACCCGAGTCAAAGCGCACTCCGCTACATCTGCGCCCTCGCTCCATTGCTGTTATTCCACTTTCAATCCAAGATACACTCTTCCTTCCAGAACCCACTTCATGAAAATTATGGAGAAAAAGTATGAAGACATCAAAGGCAAGTTGACAAACACTCTTACAGGGGGTTCAGACCTGAGCGTTCTGAAAAGAGCGCTCTGTATGCGCGATTGTACGGGCGTTTACAATCGTGCATACAGAGGCAGGCGTGCACACATTGTCGTGCGTTCCCGAATATCTATGTGCGGGAACGCGAGACAAACGCCCCAAAAAAAGCTCAAGAACTTGTTTGAGCGTCGGGCGTTTTACAGCACGATCGTACGCGCTGTAAAACGCCCAGGTGAGAACCATTCCCATAGGGAATCATTGGTTTCTCCGTGTTGAGCGTTTTACAGCGCGTAGGAACGCGCTGTAAAACGCTCAGGTCTGAACTTAGGGTGAAGGAGACTGACAGCATTGCACTTACAACTGACATTTGGACGAGTGTTTCTACAGAAGCTTATCTGGGGGGTGACGTGTCATTTTCTTGGGAAGGATTGGGAAATGGAGTCCTACAGCCTAACTACGATGCCACTTGAAGAAAGGCACACAGCGGCAAATATTGCAGAGTGGCTTGAGGATGTTATTGTCATATTTGGCATTCCAGCAAAGAAAGTCAAAGCTGTTGTCCATGACAATGGTGCTAATGTTGTAGCAGCAATGAAGATTTTACAAGAAAAACATGGGTGGGCATCGGTGCGATGTGCAGGTCACACCCTGAAGTTAGTTGTACAAAGCGCTCTGAAGAACCACCAAGCTATTTCTAAGTGTGTGGCTTGTGTAAGATGCCTTGTTGAGCATTTTAAGAAGAGTGAGTTGGCATGTACAAAACTAAAGGAGAAGCAACAGCAGATGGGCACGCCACAACATATGCTGGTGCATGATGTAAGTACACGCTGGAATAGCACTTATCACATGATAGCAAGATTGCTGGAACAAAGATGGCCGGTGACTGCTGCTCTCTCAGACCCAGAAGTGACTCCAAGAGGAAAACACCACTACCTTGATCTGAAGCCTGAACAGTGGAGCCTGATTGATGAGCTTAGCCAGGCACTTGAGCAGGGGCGTAGCTAAAGGCTCATGGGCCCTGGTGCAAGAGTTCAGCTTGGGCCCCCCTTCCCTCAAACCTTCGTGCTGCACGAGGCAAAAATTGAAACTGCACCCCCCTCCTCCATACCAAATTCTTAACCTAACCCCTTCTGTCCAGCCAGAGGTGTAACTTGAATAGACTTTCTATAATACCTGTGTCTTCTTATGTGGCACAAGAGTCTTTGGGCCCCCTCCGTCTCCTGGGCCCGGTAGCGACTGCTACCTCTGCACCCCCTGTAGCTACGCCCCTGCACTTGAGTCATTTGAAGGAGCTACGGTATTTCTGAGTGGGCAGAACTATGTTACCCTCTCTGCACTTCCACAGCTAGTGCAGAACTTAAAGAAGTCCATACAGAGTTTAGCTTTTGAGACTGCACCATTAATGTCATACCAGGCTCGTGTAGTACAACAGATCACAACAAGATGGCAAGAACTGTCTACGTTTCAACCTGACTCGTCTTCAAACACTGCCCTAATTGCCGCTGCTCTGGCTGATCCCAGATTTAAGAAACTGAAATTCTTGTCTGTAGATAAGTCATTCAAGGTCCAAAGCACAGTACAGACCATGGCAATTGTTGCCAAAAACGAAATGACACAGTCCAGTGAACATGATGAAGCTTCTTCTAGAAGAGGACAAGAAGATAAACCTGCTGCAGCAAAGCCCAAGGATCATGCAGCGGTATCTTTCCTCCAGAACATACTGGGATCATCCAGCTCCAGTGATGAAGAGGATAAAGAGCAGCAGTTAAGCCAATCTGTGCAAAAGGAGGTCTTGATGTACTTTGGAGAACATCCCGTATCCAAGAAAGAGAATCGTTGTCATGGTGGAAAACAAATGAAGCACGCTATCCAGCACTAGCAAAGCTGGCAAAGTCCTTTCTGTGTATTCCAGCAACATCCACACCATCAGAACGACTGTTTTCTGCAGCAGGAAACATAGCATCAAAGCGCAGGGCCAGCCTCAGTTCTGAGCATGTGGATATGCTCACTTTTCTCCATAGTAACCGCCAAATGATCCTTTAGGCCACGAATCAGAAACCTTCGGCACTCTACCTGCTGTGAAACTACTACTCCCTGCATGCAACAAACATGCTATGTTCTTCTAGTTCTAACGCCTATAGAAGTGATTGAAGGAAGCATTCAGGGAGTTGTAGTTCCCAGACAGCTGGAGTGCCGGAGGTTGCTGATACCCGCTTTAGTGTAAGCCAGGGCAAGCTACATGCACTTTACCATATGATATTGATATGTACCTCAGGAGGAGATAGTCTTTATCCAAACTGGTGTAAATTTATCCTCTTATATGTTGCTCTATAGGAGGGTTTGGTAACTTTGGTTTGGGGCTGGACCTATATACTTGGGCTACAGATGAGTCTGTAGTTTTTCCTCTTTTAAATAATTGTAGATGTTTTATATAGAAAGGTGTAGTGTTTTTGTGAATTTACTTGATTACTTTTTTTAGTAATTTAGCATTTTTATTTGAAATCTGCTTTTACAAGTTAAAGTATTTTGATCATCTTATTAACAGCTTAGCTTAGGCCAAGTTAACTTCACATTGCAGTGTCAACACTGGGAGTCAGTCAACTCTGATCAGCTGGCGACTGGCTGGAGTCTGGCAAAAAAATGCTATGTGACTCTGACTCACTTCACTACTCACTCTGTGCAGCATTTTTTGTACTGATCCCGATTACAGTCAATGGGCATGATGCCCAGGGCATCTATCTAGCTTGACAGATGGAGCCGGGTGTACTCCAGCAGTCCGATCCTCCACCGGAATAGACTGACGGAGACACAGAGTTCACAAATCACAACATAACCCGAGCCTGCTGGAGTATACTGTAATGGGTATAGCCGGATACAACCAGCTATATGCTCTGCAGTGCTCTCATAATTTTATTGACTATAATGTGTTCCATATCTAAGGCCATCTGGCCATGTTCTGGCATTCATGCTGGATATCGTCCAAACTTAGCTTGAATGCTGTAACAAGGCAATACCCTTTGCACCATTACAGTCAATTGCTGCAGCAGCCGGCAGTATCCAGTTATACCCGATATGGTACATTCTGGCTGGCTGTTCTTCTGACAGAACCAGATTGTATATTGCAGCTGTGAAAGAAACCTCATATCTGGTGTAACAGTAGTGTATATTTAAAAAAGAAAAACTACAATTTTGACTGTAAATTAATAGCAGTCAGTTGCCTTCACACATGTGTTTCAGGCCCTGCCAGGGAACAGTGTCACACCAGTGCAACTGATATCTGGTGTAATAGTAGTGTACATTTTAAAAAAAAACTACAAATTTGACTGTAAAATAATAGCACTCAGTTGCCTTCACACGTGTGTGTTTCAGGATCTGCCAGGGCATTGTCACACCAGTGCAACTCATATCTGGTGTAACAGTAGTGTACATTAAAAAATAAATAAATACTAATTTGACTGTGAAATAATAGCAGTCAGTTGCCTTCACACGTTTGTGTTTCAGGCTCTGCCAGGGCACAGTGTCACACCAGTGCAACTCATATCTGGTGTAACAGTAGTGTAGATTAAAAAAAGAAACTACAAATTTGACTGTGAAAAAATAGCAGTCAGTTGCCTTCACACGCGTGTGTTTTAGGCCCTGCCAGGGTACAGTGTCACAGAGTGCAACTGATATCTGGTGTACCAGTAGTGTACATTTAAAAAACAAAACAAAAATTTTGACTGTTAAATAATAGCAGTCAGTTGCCTTCACACGTGTGTGTTTCAGGCCCTACCAGAGCACAGTGTCACACCAGTGCAACTCAAATCCGGTGTAACAGTAGTGTACATTAAATTAAAACTACAGATTTGACTGTGAAATAATAGCAGTCAGTTGCCTTCACACGTGTGTTTCAGGCACTGCCACAGTGTAACACCAGGGCAACTCATATATGGTGTAGTGTACATTTAAAAAATAAAATAAAAAATTTGACTATGAAATAATAGCAGTCAGTTACCTTCACACGTGAGTGTTTCAAGCCCTGCCAGGGCACAGTGACACACCAGTGCAACTCATATCTGGTGTAACAGAAGTGTAGATTAAAAAACAAAAACTAAAATTTTGACTGCAAAATAATAGCAGTCAGGTGCCTGCACACGTGTGTGTTTTAGGCCCTGCCAGGGAACAATGTCACACCAGTGCAACTCATATCTGGTGTAGACTGTAAAATAATAGCAGTCTGTTGCCTTCACACGTGTGTGTTTCAGGCCCTGCCACGGTACAGTGTAACACCAGTGCAACTCATATCTGGTCTAACAGTAGTGTAGATTAAAAAAAGAAACTACAAATTTGACTGTGAAAAAATAGCAGTCAGTTGCCTTCACACGCGTGTGTTTTAGGCCCTGCCAGGGTACAGTGTCACACCAGTGCAACTGATATCTGGTGTACCAGTAGTGTACATTTAAAAAACAAAACAAAAATTTTGACTGTTAAATAATAGCAGTCAGTTGCCTTCACACGTGTGTGTTTCAGGCCCTACCAGAGCACAGTGTCACACCACTGCAACTCAAATCCGGTGTAACAGTATTATACATTAAATAAAAACTACAGATTTGACTGTGAAATAATAGCAGTCAGTTGCCTTCACACGTGTGTGTTTCAGGAACTGCCACAGTGTAACACCAGGGCAACTCATATATGGTGTAGTGTACATTTAAAAAATAAAATAAAAAATTTGACTATGAAATAATAGCAGTCAGTTACCTTCACACGTGAGTTTTTCAGGCCCTGCCAGGGCACAGCGACACACCAGTGCAACTCATATCTGGTGTAACAGTAGTGTAGATTAAAAAACAAAAACTACAATTTTGACTGCGAAATAATAGCAGTCAGTTGCCTGCACACGTGTGTGTTTTAGGCCCTGCCAGGGCACAATGTCACACCAGTGCAACTCATATCTGGTGTAACAGTAGCTTACATTTTAAAAAATCGGCTAATTTGACTGTAAAATAATAGCAGTCTGTTGCCTTCACACGTGTGTGTTTCAGGCAAAGCCAGGGTACAGTGTCACACCAGTGCAACTCATATCTGGTGTAACAGAAGTGTACATTTAAAAAAAAAACTACTAATTTGAATGTAAAATAATAGTAGTCAGTTGCCTTCACACGTGTGTGTTTCAGGCCCTGCCAGGGCACTGTGTCATACCAGTGCTAATCAAATATGGTGTAACAGTAGTATAGATAATAAAATAAATAAATATTTGACTGTGAAATAAATGCAGTCTGTTGCCTTCACACGTGTGTGTTTCAGGACCTGCCAGGGTGCAGTGTCACACCAGTACTACTCATATCTGGTGTAACAGTAGAGTACATTTAAAAAAAACTAATATTTTGACAGTGAAATAATTGCAGTCAGTTGCCTTCACATGTGTGTGTTTCAGGCCCTGCCAGGGCACAGTGTCACACCAGTAGTACTCATATCTGGTGTAACAGTAGTGTGTAAAAAAAGAAAACTACAAATTTGACTGTGAAATAATAGCAGTCAGTTGACTTCACGCGTGTGTGTTTCAGGTCCTACCGGGGCACAGTGACACACCAGTGCAACTCATATCTGGTGCAACAGTAGTGTAGATTTAAAATAAACTACAATTTTGACTGTGATAAAATATCAGTCAGTTGCCTTCACACGTGTGTGTTTCAGGCCCTACCAGAGCACAGTGTCACATCAGTGCAACTCATATCTGCTGTAACAGTAGTGTACATAAAAAAAAACTAAAATTTTGACTGTGAAATAATAGCAGTCTGTTGCCTTCACACATGTGTGTTTCAGGACCTGCCAGGGTACAGTATCACACCAGTGCAACTCATATGTGGTGTAACAGTAGTGTACATTAAAAAAAAACTACAAATTTGACTGTGAAATAAAAGCAGTCCGTTGCCTTCACACATGTGTGTTTCAGGCCCTGCCAGGGCACAGTGTCACACTAGTGCAACTCATATCTGGTGTAACAGTAGTGTACATGAAATAAAAATACAAATTTGACTGTGAAATTAAAGCAGTCAGTTGTCTTCACACGTGCGAGTTTCAGGACCTGCCAGGGCACAGTGTCACACCAGTGTGACTCATATCTCGTGTAACAGTAGTGTACTTTTAAAAACATATATACAAATTTGACTGTGAAATAATAGCAGTAATTTGCCTTCACGCGTGTGTGTTTTAGGCCTTGCCAGGGCACAGTGTCAAACCAGTGCAACTCATATCTCGTGTAACAGTACTGTACTTTAAAAAAAATATATACAATTTTGACTGTGAAATAATAGCAGTCTCTTGCCATCACGCGTGTGTGTTTTAGGCCCTGCCATGGCACAGTGTCACACCAGTGCAACTCATATCTGGTGTAACAGTAGTGTACATAAAAAAAACTAAAATTTTGACTGTGAAATAATAGCAGTCTGTTGCCTTCACACATGTGTGTTTCAGGACCTGCCAGGGTACAGTGTCACACCAGTGCAACTCATATCTGGTGTAACAGTAGTGTGCATTAAAATAAAATACAAATTTGACTGTGAAAAATATCAGTTAGTTGCCTTGACACGTGTGTGTTTCAAGCCCTGCCAGGGCACAGTGTCACACCATTGCTACTCATACCTGGTGTAACAGTAGTGTACATTTTAAAAAAACTACAAATTTGACTGTGAAATAATAGCAGTCAGTTGCATTCACACGTATGTGTTTCAGGCCCTGCCAGGGCACAGTGTCTCTCCAGTGCAACTCATATCTGGTGTAACAGTAGTGTACATTTTAAAAAAAACTGCAAATTTGACAGTGAAATAATAGCAGTCTGTTGCCTTTACACGTGTGTGTTTCAGGACCTGCCAGGGTACAGTGTCACACCAGTGCAACTCATATCTGGTGTACAGTATTGTACTTTTAAAAAAAAACTAAAATTTTGACTGTGACATAATTGCAGTCAGTTGCCTTCACGCGTGTGTGTTTTAGGCCCTGCCACGGCACAGTGTTACACCAGTGCAACTCATATCTGGTGTAGCAGTAGTGTACATTAAAAAAACTACAATTTTGACTGTGAAATAATAGCAGTGTGTTGCCTTCACACGTGTGTGTTTCAGGCTCTGCCAGGGCACAGTGTCACACCAGTGCATCTCATATCTGGTGTAACAGTAGTGTACATTTAAAAAAATATATACAAATTTGACTGTGAAATAATAGCAGTAATTTGCCTTCACGCGTGTGTGTGTTTTAGGCCCTGCCTGGGCACAGTGTCACACCAGTGCAACTCATATCTGGTGTAACAGTAGTGTAGATTAAAAAAAGAAACTACAATTTTGACTGCAAAATAAAAGCAGTCAGTTGCCTTCACACATGTGTGTTTTAGGCCCTGCCAGGGTACAGTGTCACACCAGTGCAACTCATATCTGGTGTAACAGTAGTGTACATTTAAAAAACAAACTACAAATTTGACTGTGAAAAAATATCAGTTAGTTGCCTTCACACGTGTGTGTTTCAGGCCCTACCAGAGCACAGTGTCACACCAGTGCAACTCATATCTGGTGAAACAGTAGTGTACTTTTAAAAAAAAAACTAAAATTTTGACTGTGAAATAATAGCAGTCAGTTGCCTTCACACGTGTGTGTTTCAGGACCTGCCAAGGTACAGTGTCACACTAGTGCAACTCATATCTGGTGTAACAGTAGTGTACATTTTAAAAAAAAAACTACAAATTTGACTGTGAAATAAAAGCAGTCAGTTGCCTTCACACATGTGTGTTTCAGGCCCTGCCAGGGCACAGTGTCACACCAGTGCAACTCATATCTGGTGTAACAGTAGTGTACATGAAATAAAAATACAAATTTGACTGTGAAATAAAAGCAGTCAGTTGTCTTCACACGTGCGAGTTTCAGGACCTGCCAGGGCACAGTGTCACACCAGTGTGACTAATACCTCGTGTAACAGTAGTGTACATAAAAAAAACTAAAATTTTGACTGTGAAATAATAGCAGTCTGTTGCCTTCACATGTATGTGTTTTAGGCCCTTCCACGGCACAGTGTCACACCAGTGCAACTCATATCTGGTGTAACAGTAGTGTACATTTAAAAAAACAACTACAATTTTGACTGTAATTTAATAGCAGTCAGTGGCCTTTACACGTGTGTGTTTCAGGCCCTACCAGAGCACAGTGTCACAACTGGTGTAACAGTAGTGTAGATTAAAAAAATAAATACAATTTTGACTGCAAAATAATAGCAGTCAGTTGCCTTCACACGTGTGTGTTTCAGGACCTGCCAGGGCACAGTGTCACACCAGTGCAACTTATATCTTGTGTAACAGTAGTGTAGATTAAAAAAAACTAAAATTTTGACTGCAAAATAATAGCAGTCAGTTGCCTTCCCTCGTGTGTGTTTCAGGCCCTGCCAGGGCACAGTGTCACACCAGTGCAACTCATATCTGGTGTAACAGTAATGTACATTAAAAAAAACTACAAATTTGACTGTGAAATAATAGCAGTCAGTTGCCTTCACACGTGTATGTTTCAGGCCCTACCAGAGCACAGTGTCACACCAGTGCAACTCATATCTGGTGTAACAGTAGTGTAGATTAAAAAAAGAAAATACAATTTTGACGGCAAAATAATAGCAGTCAGTTGCCTTCACTCGTGTGTGTTTCAGGCCCTGCCAGGGCACAGTGTCACACTAGTGCAACTCATATCTGGTGTAACAGTAGTGTACATTTAAAAAAAAAAACTACAAATTTGACTGTGAAATAAAAGCAGTCAGTTGCCTTCACACATGTGTGTTTCAGGCCCTGCCAGGGCACAGTGTCACACTAGTGCAACTCATATCTGGTGTAACAGTAGTGTACATGAAATAAAAATACAAATTTGACTGTGAAATAAAAGCAGTCAGTTGTCTTCACACGTGCGAGTTTCAGGACCTGCCAGGGCACAGTGTCACACCAGTGTGACTAATACCTCGTGTAACAGTAGTGTACATAAAAAAAACTACAAATTTGACTGTGAAATAATAGCAGTCTGTTGCCTTCACGTGTATGTGTTTTAGGCCCTTCCACGGCACAGTGTCACACCAGTGCAACTCATATCTGGTGTAACAGTAGTGTACATTTAAAAAACTATATACAATTTTGGCCTCATGCACACGACCGTTGTGTGCATCCGTGGCCGTTGTGCCGTTTTCAGTTTTTCGTGGAAAAAACGGAAAATGCACCGTTTTGCAGCCTTGACCGTTATGTTATGTTATGTTACTAAGTCCTTATATAGCGCTCTAGAGGAATTAAATCCGATCGAAGCGCTTGTCAAACACCATGATCCGTGTATCGTGTCCGTCAAAAAAATATGACCTGTCCTATTTTTTTCACGGATCACGGTTCGCGGACCCATTCAAGTCAATGGGTCCGTGAAAAAACGCGGATGCACCTTATAAGCCTTCCGTGTGTCATCCGCGTCCGTTTTTTCTGCGGATTGGTTGCCTGGAAACCTGTCTCCAAGTCATTTTGGCAATAAAAAAAAAAAAGGAGACAGGAAGTTGAAAGTAGACGATTGGCAAGCCTTGTTTGTGTGGAGATTTACCTCAGACAATAATTGTCAGCAGCCAGTTTGGGGCAAGTTCACTGTCCAATTGTCAGAATGCCAAAATGGAATGTGGACAAGCTGAGTGGGACACTCGCTCCTCCGCATATCAGGACCATGTGCGGAAGGAGATTTATCGTGGGAGAAAGTGGCCCGTCGCCTCAAGCCACGCGAGTGGGATAAAGAGGATAACCGAGGTCGGGCAGAACTAGGTACGTGCAACCAATGTCACTCTGAGGTTTGGTATTTGTGTTGTCCCTTAAGAAAAAGTAAATTACTTCAGTGACTTCCCAATCATGTGCCTTTGGAGGCCTGGCTTAATTGTGTATTGCAGGGATGCTCAACATGTGGCCCTCCAGCTGTTGTTAAACAACACCTCCCACTAGGCCCTGCTGTACCTGAAGGCCTGCTGGGAGTTGTCATTTTGCAACAGCGGAAGGGACGCTCGGGTGGTATGTACATGTAGGGGCCCAGCTGTAGGCAAAGCAGGTGAAGCAGCTACATTGTGTCCATGAGCTTGAAATGTCCTATCCGGGAAGAGGAGGTAGTAGATTAAAATACTTTGTCATGGACCCCTCACAGTGTCTGCACAGTTAGATATACAGGAACAGTATAGGTAATCTAAAAAAGGTAGAAACTGCGCCCTGAGAAAAGAGAGTGTTCATTACTAGCCACTGGACTTGAGGCGGCTTGTAAGGAAGGTGTTGCAAACCAATTACTGTGGTAGGGGGGCCATCTTTAACATTTGTGATTGTGGCCAGTCATTTATCTTTACGTATGTATGTTTGTACTTTGTATGTATGTTTGTACTACTTTTCTAGTATTATTTTACACCCCCCTTCCTGTTTTAATGTATGTTCCCACCTTACCTTCTGGCCACCGTTGTAATGTATTCTGTGGCTTTTTTGGGCAAGTTTGAACACATGTGCCATGTTGAACAGTATCTTTAATCTTCTCTCTATTGGCAGTTACATGAAATAGTCTTTAGAAACGCCAATCTCCCCATATTTTCGCCATTCATGAAATTGTCTACCATTCTCTTTCACCCACAAGTGGTGTTGTGCAGGTTTTTTTTTTATTCATTCAAAAAATTCAACAAGCTTTTCTTTTTTTAAGTCCAAATTTGAGGAATTCACATTTTAATCAACCTTGGATGTTTGTTTTGACAGTGAAAAATGTCAAGGTCCAGCTGCAGGGACCAGTTCCGGAGGGAGCTCAATGAAAAGGGCCGCAGTGGAGGAGGGACATCCAAAAAAAGGCCCTACATCTATACCCAGCAACTTAGCTTCCTTCGTCCGGTGATGGAGATGAGGCCGTAAGTATTTTTTTTTTTCGGTCAAAAAAGCATTTTTATTCAATTCATGTCCGAACACACCATGCAAACATATATGTGATATACCTTTAGGCTAGGTCAACACGACAACATTTGGTGCGCATCAAAAAGTTGCGCAACAAATAGGACGCAACAGTTGTTGCGCAACATTTTGATGCACTAATGTTGTGCGACAACTTTTAAAAAGGCAGTCTATGGTGTCGCACTCTAACCTGCGACATTTGACGACTGCGATGTGTCAGTTGCTAAAAAATCCATCAACAAAGGATTTTCGGCGACTGTGGCGTTGCAGTCGCAGCATGTCGCATGTTGCAGTGCGACACCCTTGACTGCCATTCTAAAAATTGATGCGCAACATTGGTGCGACAAAATGGCGCGCCACAAATGTCGTTGTGTAGACCTAGCCTTACTCCAAGTGTGTGATGCAATTTTGGAAGTTGCAGGTATTCTTCACACATTTGGGTGTTGCCTTTCGACAGGATGGCCTGAGCCACCAATATATCCACTAAATTTGAGAGAAATCTCCCTTTTTGTTGTGGATTTGTAAAATGATGTATACATATTGTTGGTTTTTAGTGTAACCGACTTTTTCCAAGTAAGTTACTTAGCTCGTCAACTATGGCCATTTTGATAGGATATACGGCTATTGTCTTTCAGCAAATCGTCTGTCCGCTGGGAGTTGCATATAATTCTCCAGCATACCCCTGATTGTGAAGGTGGACACATTGCTCTTGCGCCACATTCCGATATTTTTTCAATTCAGAATGCCTAAATTTGCTGTGTGCATGTTCCTTGACTAGCATCTGACCAGTATAATATGAAAATCTGTATAATTTAGATCATGATTAATAACGGATTGTCAGTACACCCTTGGAACTCAAACCAGGGGTTCTCTTACACCATTGTTCTTGGTTTTCCAGAAAAATAAGTCCGTCATGACCCTTGAGCTGGACGAGTAAATGTCGTCAGGCACATCCATACTGGGACACTCTGGCAACGTTTAAACTGCAACTCCCAGCATCTGGGGAGTGTTTTCAGCTATTAGGACATGCTTGTAGTGAAATTTTAAACCAGTTAAGGTGGCACATTGCTTCAGTACGGACGGCCGAGAAGGCCAGAATATCTTCTGTTGGCTAACGCCAAACCTGCAAGATTCCAATCTGGCTCCCAAACAACACCCCTTTGTTTTGTGGTTTAAACGTACGCTACTGAAACACTGTACATATCAGATTTTCCAAAATGAGAAAAGTATGCAAAGTGTCATTTGCTTGAAAATGTCAAATTGAGGGTTTATTAGACCATTTGTGATATATGTTGCATGCACATACATATATTAGCCATATTCATTGACCAAAAATAGTTTTGGATGTGGGATGTTGGATTGGCAACTTTAAAAATCCATAATTTTTAACATTTGTGTGATTTCTATCTACAGAACTGTGGACAATCTGGAGGAGAGCTGCAGTTTTTTCGCCGGAATCCAGCCCCCAACATTCACCAGCGGTGGAAACCACAGAAACACCCATGGCAACCAGTGGTGGGGAACCAGAAAGGCCACAACCTAGACAACAGCCCAGGAGGAGGAGGAATGCCCGTCAGTCTTCCTCTGAGCTAGCAACTCGGGAAATGTTAGATGCCCAAGTAATCCAGTTCCTAGCTCAGAGGAGGACTGATGGGCATGAAGAAATCATGCTTAGGGGGCTTGCGCCAATGCTAAAGCTGGTTCCACAAGCTAGCCAGCAACAATGTGTTGTCTCCCTTTTGTTGGTCCTAAAAATGTTCTCCCTGCCATACCAGGGAGACATTTTATTTGATATCAGCAATTTACTGTAAAAATATATGGTGGCTTCGAATCAGCAACCTCCATCATTTCAGCAGGCACAACATACTTGCCATGGTCATCAATCTGTGGGTACGACTTTCCAGGGCTCCCAAGAACAGAACCCTCCCCTTGCCCAGTCCTTAAATGTGGGCATGTTTGCAGCTGCTACCCCTCAACCAGCCCAGGTGCGGCCGGCGTCATCGTACGCCCCTGGCTCTTTTACAAGAGACTTATTTGAGTTGTAATTTATATTTTATTTGGTTTGTGTGCAGCATTGGTTTGCATTAGAAAGTCAAAATATTACTACGTTCAAAACACAAAAAAAGATTTATTGTTTTTCAGTAAAAATTTTTTACAAACAATCCATTGACTTATGTTTATTCATTTATACAACACAGTGGAACACTTCAACCAGTTTTAGTCACAACAGATATTCCCCCAAAAAAGCCCCAAACACACTTCATCTTGCAACGGAATAGTTTGTATTAAAAATTGGTAAAGAGGTATTAGAAGGTTTGGGGTTTCTAATTTTAAAAACAAAATACATGATGTTAGTCATCGCCCAAAATAATAAAAAATAATAAAAAGATTATGTATTTTAAAAATAGAATTCTCCAAACCTCCGCCCGCAAGCCCGCGTCAAGGGTCCTCAGTGTCTTGTGAGTCCCTACACTCAACTATACCACAGTAAATATTTGCAAACTATCTACAAAATAAAAAAACACTAATGAGACCAGAAGATTTCAAAAACTGCCACGAATAGCGTCCCTCTGCCATGGCTCTCTCGGGGCTTGAAAAGTAGTCTGCATAGAGTTCCCGAACTGCAAGTCCAGCAGTCCCAGGTCGCCTATGCAGGGTCCGATCCAAACCCAATTCTGATGACGTCGGAAGCTCATCCATGTCACCAGAAGAGGAAGCCTCATGAATCCTGGTGAAGTTGTGTAGAACAACACAAGCTTGAATCACCAGGGTAGCATTATCCGGATTCATCTGTATGGATGACAAAAACACCCTCCACTTGCTGGAGAGTATCCCGAAAGCGCACTCAACATACCAACGGGCACGAGTCAACGGTTAGTTGAAGATACGCCTCCTGACATCCAAACCACGCTTTGGAAAGGGCCGCATAACATGGGTAGTTAATTCAAACCCTTCATCCGCCACGATGACAAATGGAGCCGGCAGACCAGCAGATCCGGGCAGTCTTCTGGCCTCGGGCAGGGCAAGCTGGTTGGCACGAAGCCGCTCCCCCATTCTAGAAGCACTAAAGATGCGAGCATCAGCAGTGCTTCCATAGGCCCCAATATCAACCATTACAGGGAGTGCAGAATTATTAGGCAATTTGCATTTTTGAGGATTAATTTTTTTTATTGAACAACAACCATGTTCTCAATGAACCCAAAAAACTCATTAATATCAAAGCTGAATATTTTTGGAAGTAGTTTTTAGTTTGTTTTTAGTTTTAGCTATTTTAGGGGGATATCTGTGTGTGCAGGTGACTATCACTGTGCATAATTATTAGGCAACTTAACAAAAAAACAAATATATACCCATTTCAATTATTCATTATTCACCAGTGAAACCAATATAACATCTCAACATTCACAAATATACATTTCTGACATTCAAAAACAAAAAAACAAATCAGCGACCAATATAGCCACCTTTCTTTGCAAGGACACTCAAAAGCCTGCCATCCATGGATTCTGTCAGTGTTTTGATCTGTTCACAATCAACATTGCGTGCAGCAGCAACCACAGCCTCCTAGACACTGTTCAGAGAGGCGTACTGTTTTCCCTCCTTGTAAATCTCACATTTGATGATGGACCACAGGTTCTCAATGGGGTTTAGATCAGGTGAACAAGGAGGCCATGTCATTAGATTTTCTTCTTTTATACCCTTTCTTGCCAGCCACGCTGTGGAGTACTTGGACGCGTGTGATGGAGCATTGTCCTGCATGAAAATCATGTTTTTCTTGAAGGATGCAGACTTCTTCCTGTACCACTGCTTGAAGAAGGTGTCTTCCAGAAACTGGCAGTAGGACTGGGAGTTGAGCTTGACTCCATCCTCAACCCGAAAAGGCCCCACAAGCTCATCTTTGATGATACCAGCCCAAACCAGTACTCCACCTCCACCTTGCTGGCGTCTGAGTCGGACTGGAGCTCTCTGCCCTTTACCAATCCAGCCATGGGCCCATCCATCTGGCCCATCAAGACTCACTCTCATTTCATCAGTCCATAAAACCTTAGAAAAATCAGTCTTGAGATATTTCTTGGCCCAGTCTTGATGTTTCAGCTTGTGTGTCTTGTTCAGTGGTGGTCGTCTTTCAGCCTTTCTTACCTTGGCCATGTCTCTGAGTATTGCACACCTTGTGCTTTTGGGCACTCCAGTGATGTTGCAGCTCTGAAATATGGCCAAACTGGTGGCAAGTGGCATCTTGGCAGCTGCACGCTTGACTTTTCTCAGTTCATGGGCAGTTATTTTGCGCCTTGGTTTTTCCACACGCTTCTTGCGACCCTGTTGACTATTTTGAATGAAACGCTTGATTGTTCGATGATCACGCTTCAGAAGCTTTGCAATTTTAAGAGTGCTGCATCCCTCTGCAAGATATCTCACTATTTTTGACTTTTCTGAGCCTGTCAAGTCCTTCTTTTGACCCATTTTGCCAAAGGAAAGGAAGTTGCCTAATAATTATGCACACCTGATATAGGGTGTTGATGTCATTAGACCACACCCCTTCTCATTACAGAGATGCACATCACCTAATATGCTTAATTGGTAGTAGGCTTTCAAGCCTATACAGCTTGGAGTAAGACAACATGCATAAAGAGGATGATGTGGTCAAAATACTCATTTGCCTAATAATTCTGCACTCCCTGTATAAACCGGTAGTTACTGTCAGCAACAGCCATCAGTACTACCGAAAAAAACTGTTTATAATTGAAGAATCGGGACCCTGAGTGAGGCGGCTTCTTCACATGGATGTGCTTGCCATCCATTGCCCCGATGCAGTTTGGAAACTGCACAGAAATTTGGAAGTCCTCAGCAATCTGAAACCAATCGTCCGCTTTGGGCTGCGGCATCACCGTTTCTCGGAGTTGCAGCCAGTTGACTTGACAAGTGTGACGGACTATCCGAGAAATCGTCGAGGTTCCGAGTAGAAACTCAAAATGCAGGGATGCAAATGAGTTACGAGTGGCAAGGAATCTGTTAGCAAATGGAAAAAAAAGTTAAAAATCGACACGAAAACAAAGTGCACAGCAGATGCAGGAATCACGTCTAATGTTTTAGACCAAAAAAAAAAAAAAGGGCAATGGAGTCAAACCTATGGCACGGATGGCAGAGGCAGCACTCTAGGGCCTGTCTGTGGCCCCACGCTCACCCTTAAATCTCAAAGGAAAATTCCAATAAAATAACTTAGAATTTGCATACCATTCATCAGCAGAGGCCACACTAAGAACGGGACATACAGCACTGAATGTAGACAGTCTATTATAGTTAGGATGAATAATACATGGAAGCAAAACGAATTCGGAAACTCAACTTTGGGGTAAGTTTTGGGTTAAATTTGGGGATCACATTGTTAAGTAAACGGCTCCAACACACTACCTAATGGCCTATGTTGAATAAGCCAAACCCCTAAAAACCCTAAATAAGGGCTAAGAGCAAAACACTAACAGCTATTGGGGTGAGGCCAGTAATAACACAAGTGCACAACTGTGTTTCAAGCCTTGGAAATTACATTTTACAGCCACTTCTGAAGTATGTGAACATTGTGCACAATTAGTATGCTACCTGAAAAACCCTGGTGTTTCATTAAACCAAAACTCACACAAAATAACGTCCTGCGTGGAATCTAGGCGACAAACTGGGGGATGCATGCAGAAAGGGCTCCTGACTGAGGGCACCAACTCTTCAAGCCAATATAATAATACACAGCACTCGCCAGTAGTTTGAAACCAAAAAGAGAGTTATTCACTCATACAGGCAGGTTACTGCCTGCTGGAACCTAGCTGACTGACTAAAAAATTCAACTTTATACACAAACTACTGTCCAGTGCATTGGATTATTGCATTGTCTCTTAAACGTTACCTGAACACAAGTTGCAAACTTGCAGAAAGGGGAAAACAGAAATTCAAATTAGAATGTCATATGACAGTGATTACCTGGATTTAAAAGCACAAATTAAATTTATCAAACAGACAAATTAAGCAAACTTTAAGCAAACAGTAGCACATGTCTAGCAGCAGCCATTTTCTTGCACATGTTCCTCCAGACACAAGCACACAACATTACTGGTGAAACTTTACAAGTACTATACTGCTTACCTCAATGTGACGATGAGCCTTTCCTCAGGTGAAATGCTGCGCCTCATATTGGAGTCCATAAAGGTAAGGACAGTACATAGAGACGACAGCAACCGATCAAAGGTACCCACTGACATCCGACAGAAGGAAAAGAACTTCTCTCGATGCAGCCGCAGATCTTTGTAGAGGGTATGGAAGTGTCCTTTCCGGTACCGTTGTGAAACAATCGGATGGACCCAAAATCGTAGCCTTCTACGCGGTTCATCCTCCAACAAAGGAGTGCGCTGTCCCCAACGCCGAGAAACCAGCCAATGCAGCACGACCTCTTCCTCTGAATCCAACATGGTGATACAGCAAAGAGAAGCAGCCAAAATAACCTCTGTACTCTGGAAAGATTACAGAAAATGGCCACAAAACCAAACTCAGGTGCCCTTGATTTATACCAGTTTCTAGGGTGGAGTTAGTAAAAATTCATTTTTTTCACCAGACCATGATTTTTGACGGTCCGCAAAAAAAACGGAATAGGAGACACACGGAAGCACAACGGAAGAAAAAACGGACATGGATCACGGAACAACGGAGGCCCGTTTTGCGGACTGACAAAAAAACTGTTGTGTGCATGAGGCCTTTGACTGTAAAATAAAAGCAGTAAGTTGCCTTCACGCGTGTGTGTTTTAGGCCCTGCCAGGGCACAGTGTCACACCAGAGCAACTTATATCTGGTGTAACAGTAGTGTAGATAAAAAAAATATATATACAATTTTGACTGCGAAATAATAGCAGTCAGTTGCCTTCACACGTGAGTGTTTCAGGCTTAGCGAGGGCACAGTGTCACACCAGTGCAACTCATATCTACTGTAACAGTAGTGTACATTTAAAAAAAATACACAATTTTGACTGTGAAATAATAGCAGTCAGTTGCCTTCACACATGTGTTTCAGGCTTAGTGAGGGCAAAGTTGTCACACTAGTGCAACTCATATCTGGTGTAACAGTAGTGTAAATTTTAAAAAAAACTACAAATTTGACTGTGAAATAAAAGCAGTCAGTTGCCTTCACACGTGTGTGTTTCAGGCCCTGCCAGGGCACAGTGTCACACCAGTGCAACTCATATCTGGTGTAACAGTAGTGTACATTTAAAAAAAAAACTACAAATTTGACTATAAATTAATAGCAGTCAGTTGCCTTCACACATGTGTGTTATTTTAGGACCTGCCAGGGCACAGTGTCACACCTGTGCAACTCATATCTAGTGTAACAGTAGAGTACATTAAAAAAACAACTACAAATTTGACTGTGAAATAATAGTAGTCAGTTGCCTTCACACGTGTGTGTTTCAGGACCTGGCAGGGCACAGTGTCACACCAGTGCAACTCATGTCTGGTGTAACAGTAGTGTACATTTAAAAAAATATATACAATTTTGACTGTAAAATAAAAGAAGTAAGTTGCCTTCACGCGTGTGTGTTTTAGGCCCTGCCAGGGCACAGTGTCACACCAGAGCAACTTATATCTGGTGTAACAGTAGTGTAGATGAAAAAAAATATTCAATTTTGACTGCAAAATAATAGCAGTCAGTTGCCTTCACACGTGTGTGTTTCAGGCTTAGCGAGGGCACAGTGTCACACCAGTGCAACTCATATCTGGTGTAACAGTAGTGTACATATAAAAAACTACAGATTTGACTGTGAAATAAAAGCAGTCAGTTGCCTTCACGCATGTGTGTTTCAGGCCCTGCCAGGGCACAGTGTCACACCAGTGCACCTCATATCTGGTGTAACAGTAGTGTACATTTAAAAAAAAACTACAAATTTGACTGTGAAATAAAAGCAGTCAGTTGCCTTCACACGTGTGTGTTTCAGGACCTGCCACGGCACAGTGTCACACCAGTGCAACTTATATCTGGTGTAACAGTAGTGTAGATTAAAAAACCTACAATTTTGACTGCGAAATAATAGTTGTCAGTTGCCTTCACGCGTGTGTGTTTCTGGTCCTGCCAGGGCACAGTGTCACACCAGTGCATATCATATCTGGTGTAATAGTAGTGTACGTGTAAAAAAAGCGACAAATTTGACTGTAAAATAAAAGCAGTAGGTTGCCTTCACACGTGTGTGTTTCAGGACCTGCCAGGGCACAGTGTCACACCAGTGCAACTTATATCTGGTGTAACAGTAGTGTAGATTAAAAAAACAAAAGTACAATTTTGACTGCGAAATAATAGCAGTCAGTTGCCTTCACACGTGTGTGTTTCAGGCATAGTGAGGGCAACGTTGTCACACCAGTGCAACTCATATCTGGTGTAACAGTAGTGTACATTTTAAAAAAACTACAAATTTGACTGTGAAATAAAAGCATTCAGTTGCCTTCACACGTGTGTGTTTCAGGACCTGCCAGGGCACAGTGTCACACCAGTGCAACTCATATCTGGTGTAACAGTAGTGTACATAAAAAAAAAATACAAATTTGACTGTGAAATAAAAGATGTCAGTTGCCTTCACACGTGTGTGTTTCAGGACCTGCCAGGGCACAGTGTCACACTAGTGCAACTCAAATCTCGTGTAACAGCAGTGTACATTTAAAAAAAAACATTTACAAATTTGACAATGAAATAATAGCAGTAAGTGTCCTTTACGCGTTTGTGTTTTAGGCGCTGCCAGGGCACAGTGTCACACCAGTGCAACTTATATCTGGTGTAACAGTAGTGTAGATAAAAAAAGAACTACAATTATGCTGCAAAATAATAGCAGTCAGTTGCCTTCACACGTGTCTGTTTCAGGCTCTGCGAGGGCACAGTGTCACACCAGTGCAACTCATATCTGGTGTAACAGTAGTGTAAATTTAAAAAAACAACTACAATTTTGACTGTGAATTAATAGCAGTCAGTTGCCTTCACACGTGTTTGTTTCAGGCCCTACCAGAGCACAGTGTCGCAACGGTGCAAATCATATCTGGTGTAACAGTAGTGTAGATTAAAAAATAAATAAAAATTTTGACTGCAAAATAATAGCAGTCAGTTGCCTTCACACGTGTCGGTTTCAGGCTCTGCGAGGGCACAGTGTCACACCAGTGCAACTCATATCTGGTATAACAGTAGTGTAAATTTAAAAAAAACAACTACAATTTTGACTGTGAATTAATAGCAGTCAGTTGCCTTCACACGTGTTTGTTTCAGGCCCTACCAGAGCACAGTGTCACAACGGTGCAAATCATATCTGGTGTAACAGTAGTGTAGATTAAAAAATAAATAAAAATTTTGACTGCAAAATAATAGCAGTCAGTTGCCTTCACACGTGTAGGTGTCAGGCCCTGCCAGGGCATAGTGTCACACCAGTGCAACTCATATCTGGTGTAACAGTAGTGTAAATTTTAAAAATAACTACAAATTTGACTGTGAAATAATAGCAGTCCGTTGCCTTCACGCGTGTGTGTTTCAGGATCTGCCAGGGCACAGTGTAACACCAGTGCAACTCATATCTGGTGTAACAGTAGTGTACATTAAAAAAAATATACAGATTTGACTGTGAAATAATAGCATTCAGTTGCCTTGACACGTCTGTGTCTCTGGCCCTGCCAGGGCACAATGTCACACCAGTGCAAATCATATCTGGTGTAACAGTAGTGTACATAAAAAAAATACAATTTTGACTGTGAAATAATAGTAGTCAGTTGCCTTCACGCGTGTGTGTTTCTGGTCCTGCCAGGGCAAAGTATCACACCAGTGCAACTCATATCTGGTGTAACAGTAGTGTACATTTTAAAAAAACGACAAATTTGACTGTGAAATAAAAGCAGTCAGTTGCCTTAACACGTGTGTGTTTCAGGCCCAGCCAGGGAACAGTGTCACACCAGTACAAATCATATCTGGTGTAACAGTAGTGTACATAAAAAAATAAAACTACAATTTTGACTATGAAATAATAGCAGTCAGTTGCCTTCACACGTGTGTGTTTCAGGCCCTGCCAGGGCATAATGTCACACCAGTGTTAATCATATCTGGTGTAACAGTAGTGTACATAAAAAAAAACTACAAATTTGACTGTGAAATGATAGCAGTCAGTTGCTTTGACGCGTGTGTGTTTCAGGTCCTGCCAGGGCACAGTGTCACACCAGTGCGAATCATATCTGGTATAACAGTAGTGTATATTTAAAAAAGAAAAATACAAATATGACTGTAAATTAATAGCAGTCAGTTGCCTTCACACGTGTGTGTTTCAGGCCCTACCAGAGCACAGTGTCACAACGGTGCAAATCATATCTGGTGTAACAGTAGTGTAGATTAAAAAAAAAACCATACAATTTTGACTGCAAAATAATAGCTGCCAGTTGCCTTCACACGTGTGTGTTTCAGGCCCTGTCAGGGCACAGTGTCACACCAGTGCAGCTCATATCTGATGTAACAGTAGTGTACATTTTAAAAATAACTACAAATTTAACTGTAAAATAATAGCAGTAAGTTGCCTTTACACGGGTCTGTTTCAGGATCTGCCACGGCACAGTGTCACACAAGTGCAATTCATATCTGGTGTAACAGTAGTGTACATAAAAAAAACTACAGATTTGACTGTGAAATAAAAGCAGTCAGTTGCCTTCACACGTGTGTGTTTCAGGCCCTGCCAGGGCACAGTGTCACACCAGTGCAACTCATATCTGGTGTAACAGTAGTGTACATTTTAAAAATATCTACAAATTTAACTGTGAAATTAAAGCAGTCAGTAGCCTTGACTCGTGTGTGTTTCAGGTCCTGCCAGGGCACAGTGTCACACCAGTACACCTCATATCTGGTGTAACAGTAGTGTACATTTTAAAAAAAACTACAAATTTGACTGTGAAATAAAAGCAGTCAATTGCCTTCACACGTGTGTGTTTCAGGACCTGCCAGGGAACAGTGTCACACCAGTGCAACTCATATCTGGTGTAACAGTAGTGTACATAAAAAAAAACTACAATTTTGACTGCAAAATAATAGCAGTCAGTTGCCTTCACGCGTGTGTGTTTCTGGTCCTGCCAGGGCACAGTGTCACACCAGTGCATATCATATCTGGTGTAACAGTAGTGTACATTTAAAAAAAGCGACAAATTTGACTGTGAAATAAAAGCAGTCAGTTGCCTTCATACGTGTGTGTTTCAGGATCTGCCAGGGCACAGTGTCACACCAGTGCAACTCATATCTGGTGTAACAGTAGTGTACATTTTAAAAAGAACTACAAATTTAACTGTGAAATAAAAGCAGTCAGTAGCCTTGACGCGTGTGTGTTTCAGGTCCTGCCAGGGCACAGTGTCACACCAGTACACCTCATATCTGGTGTAACAGTAGTGTACATTTTTAAAAAAACTACAAATTTGACTGTGAAATAAAAGCAGTCAATTGCCTTCACACGTGTGTGTTTCAGGACCTGCCAGGGAACAGTGTCACACCAGTGCAACTCATATCTGGTGTAACAGTAGTGTACATAAAAAAAAACTACAATTTTGACTGCAAAATAATAGCAGTCAGTTGCCTTCACGCGTGTGTGTTTCTGGTCCTGCCAGGGCACAGTGTCACACCAGTGCATATCATATCTGGTGTAACAGTAGTGTACATTTAAAAAAAGCGACAAATTTGACTGTGAAATAAAAGCAGTCAGTTGCCTTCATACGTGTGTGTTTCAGGATCTGCCAGGGCACAGTGTCACACCAGTGCAACTCATATCTGGTGTAACAGTAGTGTACATTTTAAAAAGAACTACAAATTTAACTGTGAAATAAAAGCAGTCAGTTGCCTTCACACGTGTGTGTTTCAGGACCTGCCAGGGCACAGTGTCACACCAGTGCAACTTATATCTGGTGTAACAGTAGTGTAGATTAAAAAAACAAAAGTACAATTTTGACTGCGAAATAATAGCAGTCAGTTGCCTTCACACGTGTGTGTTTCAGACTTAGTGAGGGCAACGTTGTCACACCAGTGTAACTCATATCTGGTGTAACAGTAGTGAACATTTTAAAAAAAACTACAAATTTGACTGTGAAATAAAAGCAGTCAGTTGCCTTCACACGTGTGTGTTTCAGGACCTGCCAGGGCACAGTGTCACACCAGTGCAACTCATATCTCGTGTAATAGTAGTGTACATAAAAAAAAACTACAAATTTGACTGTGAAATAAAAGATGTCAGTTGCCTTCACACCGTGTGTGTTTCAGGACCTGCCAGGGCACAGTGTCACACCAGTGCAACTCATGTCTCGTGTAACAGTAGTATACATTTAAAAAAACATTTACAAATTTGACAATAAAATAATAGCAGTAAGTGTCCTTTACGCGTTTGTGTTTTAGGCGCTGCCAGGGCACAGTGTCATACCAGTGCAACTTATATTTGGTGTAACAGTAGTGTAGATAAAAAAAGAACTACAATTATGCTGCAAAATAATAGCAGTCAGTTGCCTTCACACGTGTTTGTTTCAGGCCCTGCCAGGGCATAATGTCACACCAGTGCTAATCATATCTGGTGTAACAGTAGTGTACATAAAAAGAAACTACAAATTTGACTGTGAAATGATAGCAGTCAGTTGCTTTCACGCGTGTGTGTTTCAGGTCCTGCCAGGGCACAGTGTCACACCAGTGCGAATCATATCTGGTGTAACAGTAGTGTAGATTTAAAAAATAACTAAAATTTTGACTGCGAAATAATAGCAGTTAGTTGCCTTCACACGTGTTTGTTTCAGGCCCTGCCAGGGCACAGTGTCACACCAGTGCAACTCATATCTGGTGTAACAGTAGTGTATATTTAAAAAAGAAAAATACAAATATGACTGTAAATTAATAGCAGTCAGTTTCCTTCTCACGTGTGTGTTTCAGGCCCTTCCAGAGCACAGTGTCACAACGGTGCAAATCATATCTGGTGTAACAGTAGTGTAGATAAAAAAAAAAACCATACAATTTTGACTTCAAAATAGTAGCAGTCAGTTGCCTTCACACGTGTGTGTTTCAGGCCCTGTCAGGGCACAGTGTCACACCAGTGCAACTCATATCTGATGTAACAGTAGTGTATATTTTAAAAATAACTACAAATTTAACAGTAAAATAATAGCAGTAAGTTGCCTTCACACGTGTCTGTTTCAGGATCTGCCACGGCGCAGTGTCACACCAGTGCAATTCATATCTGGTGTAACAGTAGTGTACATAAAAAAACTACAGATTTGACTGTGAAATTAAAGCAGTCAGTAGCCTTGACGCGTGTGTGTTTCAGGTCCTGCCAGGGCACAGTGTCACACCAGTGCACCTCATATCTGGTGTAACAGTAGTGTACATTTAAAAAAAACTACAAATTTGACTGTGAAATAAAAGCAGTCAGTTGCCTTCACACGTGTGTGTTTCAGGACCTGCCAGGGCACAGTGTCACACCAGTGCAACTTATATCTGGTGTAACAGTAGTGTACATAAAAAAAAATACAAATTTGACTGTGAAATAAAAGCACTCAGTTGCCTTCTCACGTGTGTGTTTCAGGACCTGCCAGGGCACAGTGTCACACCAGTGCAACTCATATCTCGTGTAACAGTAGTGTACATTTAAAAAAACATTTACAAATTTGACAATTAAATAATAGCAGTAAGTGTCCTTTACGCGTTTGTGTTTTAGGCGCTGCCAGGGCACAGTGTCACACCAGTGCAACTTATATCTGGTGTAACAGTAGTGTACATAAAAAAAGAACTACATTTATGCTGCAAAATAATAGCAGTCAGTTGCCTTCACACGTGTGTGTTTCAGGCTCTGCGAGGGCACAGTGTCACACCAGTGCAACTCATATCTGGTGTAACAGTAGTATAAATTTAAAAAAACAACTACAATTTTGACTGTGAATTAATAGCAGTCAGGAAGTGTGATATACACCCTCTATATACAGAGGTCTGATTCAGGCATTAGAAATACCACCATTTGGTGCACTAATATTGAATTCAGGCCTACACTGTTTCTGGCCGTATGAGATACACCCTATTGCCGTATGAGATACAGGGGTTTGATTCAGGCATTTGAAATACAGCCATTTGCAATACAGCCATTTTGGTCAAAGAAATCTTTAATCTTTAATTCAGGCCTACGCTGGTTCAGACAGTGTGAGATACACCCTCTACATACAGGGGCTTGATTTAGGCATTTGAAATACCGTGATTTAAAATACTGCCATTTTGTGCAAAGAAATATTTTATTCAGACCTAAACTGGTTCAGACAGTGTGTAATACACCATCTAAATACAGTGGGTTGATTCAGGCATTTGAAATTTAGCCATTTGAAATACAGTTATTTGGGGCAAATAAATATTTATTTCAGGCCTACACTGATACAGACAGTGTGAGATACACCCTCTACATACAGGGGTTTGATTCAGGGATTTGAAATTCAGCCATTTTGGGCAAATAAATATTGAATTCAGGCCTACACTGATTCAGACAGTGTGAAATATTTATTTCAGGCCTACACTGGTTCAGACAGATTCACCCTCTACATACAGGGGTTTGATTTAGCCATTTGAAATACAGCCATTTTTGGAAAATAATTATTTAATTCAGGCCTACAATGATTCAGGCCATGTAAGATACACCCTCTACATATAGGGGCTTGATTCAGGCATTTGAAATACCGCCATTTGGTTCACCAATATTAAATTCAGGCCTACACTCGTTCAGGCCGTATTAGATTCACCCTCTACATACAGGGGTTTGATTTAGCCATTTGAAATACAGCCATTTTTGGAAAATAATTCTTTAATTCAGGCCTACAATGATTCAGGCCATGTTAGATACACCCTCTACATACAGGGGTTTGATTCAGGCATTTGATATTCAGCCATTTGAAAAACAGCCATTTTGGGCAAAGAAATCTTTAATACAGGCCTGCCTTCACACGTGTTTGTTTCAGGCCCTACCAGAGCACAGTGTCACAACGGTGCAATTCATATCTGGTGTAACAGTAGTGTAGATTTAAAAAAAAATAATACAATTTTGACTGCAAAATAATAGCAGTCAGTTGCCTTCACACGTGTAGGTTTCAGGCCCTGCCAGGGCATAGTGTCACACCAGTGCAACTCATATCTGGTGTAACAGTAGTGTACATAAAATAAAACTACAAATTTGACTGTGAAATGATAGCAGTCAGTTGCTTTCACGCGTGTGTGTTTCAGGTCCTTCCAGGGCACAGTGTCACACCAATGCGAATCATATCTGGTGTAACAGTAGTGTAGATTTAAAAAATAACTACAATTTTGACTGCAAAATAATAGCAGTCAGTTGCCTTCACACGTGTGTGTTTCATGCCCTCTCAGAGCACAGTGTCACACCAGTGCAACTCATATCTGATGTAACAGTAGTGTACATTTTAAAAATAACTACAAATTTAATTGTAAAATAATAGCAGTAAGTTGCCTTCACACGTGTCTGTTTCAGGATCTGCCACGGCACAGTGTCACACCAGTGCAACTCATATCTGGTGTAACAGTAGTGTACATTTTAAAAATAACTACATATTTAACTGTGAAATTAAAGCAGTCAGTAGCCTGGACGCGTGTGTGTTTCAAGTCCTGCCAGAGCACAGTATCACACCAATGCGAATCATATCTGGTGTAACAGTAGTGTAGATTTAAAAAATAACTAAAATTTTGACTGCGAAATAATAGCAGTCAGTTGCCTTCACACGTGTTTGTTTTTTAAGGCCCTGCCAGGGCACAGTGTCACACCAGTGCAACTCATATCTGGTGTAACAGTAGTGTATATTTAAAAAAGAAAAATACAAATATGACTGTAAATTTATAGCAGTCAGTTTCCTTCACACGTGTGAGTTTCAGGCCCTACCAGAGCACAGTGTCACAACGGTGCAAATCATATCTGGTGTAACAGTAGTGTAGATAAAAAAATAAAAAACATACAATTTTGACTGCAAAATAATAGCAGTCAGTTGCCTTCACACGTGTGTGTTTCATGCCCTCTCAGGGCACAGTGTCACACCAGTGCAACTCATATCTGATGTAACAGTAGTGTACATTTTAAAAATAACTACAAATTTAACTGTAAAATAATAGCAGTAAGTTGCCTTCACACGTGTCTGTTTCAGGATCTGCCACGGCACAGTGTCACACCAGTGCAACTCATATCTGGTGTAACAGTAGTGTACATAAAAAAAACTACAGATTTGACTGTGAAATAAAAGCACTCAGTTGCCTTCTCACACGTGTGTTTCAGGACCTGCTAGGGCACAGTGTCACACTAATGCAACTCATATCTGGTGTAACAGTAGTGTAAATTTAACCACTTCAGCCCCGCTAGCTGAAACCCCCTTCATGATTAGAGCACTTTTTACACTTCGGCACTACACTCCTTTCACCGTTTATCGCTCGGTCATGCAACTTACCACCCAAATGAATTTAACCTCCTTTTCTTCTCACTAATGGAGCTTTTATGTGGTGGTATTTTATTGCTGCTGACATTTTTACTTTTTTTGTTATTAATTAAAATGTAACGATTTATTTGCAAAAAAATGACATTTTTCACTTTCAGCTGTAAAATTTTGCAAAAAAAACGACATCCATATATAAATTTTTCACCAAATTTATTGTTCTACATGTCTTTGATAAAAAAAAATGTTTGGGCAAAAAAAAATGGTTTGAGTAAAAGTTATAGCGTTAACAAACTATGGTACAAAAATGTGAATTTCCGCTTTTTGAAACAGCTCTGATTTTCTGAGCACCTGTCATGATTCCTGAGGTGCTACAATGCCCAAACAGTAGAAAACCCCAACAAATGACCCCATTTCGGAAAGTAGACACCCTAAGGTATTCGCTGATGGGCATAGTGAGTTCATAGAACTTTTTATTTTTTGTCACAAGTTAGCGGAATATGATGATGATTTATTTTTTTCTTACAAAGTCTCATATTCCACTAACTTGCGACAAAAAATAAAAAATTCTAGGAACTCACCATGCCCCTCACAGAATACCTTGGGGTGTCTTCTTTCCAAAATGGGGTCACTTGTGGGGTAGTTATACTGCCCTGGCAATTTAGGGGCCCAAATGTGTGAGAAGAACTTTGCGATCAAAATGTGTAAAAAATGACCGGTGAAATCCGAAAGGTGCACTTTGGAATATGTGCCCCTTTGCCCACCTTGGCAGCAAAAAAGTGTCACACATCTGGTATTGCGGTACTCAGGAGAAGTTGGGGAATGTGTTTTGGGGTGTCATTTTACATATATCCATGCTGGGACAACTTTTCCCATTTTTTTATACAAAGTTGGCATTTGACCAAGATATTTTTCTCACCCAGCATGGGTATATGTAAAATGACCCCCCAAAGCACATTCCCCAACTTCTCCTGAGTACGGCGATACCAGATGTGTGACACTTTATTGCAGCCTAGGTGGGCAAAGTGGCACATATTCCAAAGTGCACCTTTCGGGTTTCGCAGGTCATTTTTTACACATTTTGATTGCAAGGTACTTCTCACACATTTGGGCCCCTAAATTGCCAGGGCAGTATAACTACGCCACAAGTGACCCCATTTTGGAAAGAAGACACCCCAAGGTATTCTGTGAGGGGCACTGCGAGTTCCTAGAATTATTATTTTTTTGTCACAAGTTAGCGGAAAATGATGATTTTTTTTTTCTCTTTTTTCCTTACAAAGGCTCATATTCCACTAACTTGCGACAAAAAATAAAAAATTCTAGGAACTCGCCATGGCCCTCCCGGAATACCTTGGGGTGTCTTCTTTCCAAAATGGGGTCACTTGTGGCGTAGTTATACTGCCCTGGCAATTTAGGGGCCCATATGTGTGAGAAGTACTTTGCAATAGGGATGAGCGAACTCGAACTGTATAGTTCGGGTTCGTACCGAATTTTGGGGTGTCCAATTTAGCAATTTCATAATTTAGTGGTTTCTGCTGTATCAGAGCTATTTATAATCTATCCCTAAAAGGGTATATAATATTCAAGGCGCACATAGGGTCATTCAGAATAACTTCACACACACGCTACTGTGCATTTCCAAGTCTAATTCTGTCAGTAAATCCATACCGGTCACCCAGCGCCTAAATACTAGGCCTCAAATTTATATCCCGCTAAATCTGTCGTTACCGCTGTACTGTTGTGGCTGGGCAAGTTATTTAGTGTCCGTCAAAACACATTTTTTGTTCTGGGTTGAAATACAATTCCCAATTTAGCAATTTCATAATTTAGTGGTTTCTGCTGTATCAGAGCTATTTGAAATCTATCCCTAAAAGGGTATATAATATTCAAGGTGCACATAGGGTCATTCAGAATAACTTCACACACACGCTACTGTGCATTTCCAAGTCTAATTCTGTCAGTAAATCCATACCGGTCACCCAGCGCCTAAATACTAGGCCTCAAATTTATATTCAGCTGAATTTGAATACAATACATTGGGCCAAATAATATTTTTGTTGTTGTGGTGAACGATAACAATGAGGAAAACATCTAGTAAGGGACGCGGACGTGGACATGGTCGTGGTGGTGTTAGTGGACCCTCTGGTGCTGGGAGAGGACGTGGCCATTCTGCCACATCCACAGCAGCAGGCCATAGTGGAGTTTCAGCTGCAGCACGCACGGGTCAGTCGCACTGCGGAACAGCACCACTTCACCACCAATGACTGGGCCTCCATGCGAGACCTGTGTGCCCTGTTGCGCTGTTTCGAGTACTCCACCAACATGGCCAGTGGCGATGACGCCATTATCAGCGTTACAATACCACTTCTATGTCTCCTTGAGAAAACACTTAGGGCGATGATGGAAGAGGAGGTGGCCCAGGAGGAGGAGGAGGAGGAAGAGGGGTCATTTTTAGCACTTTCAGGCCAGTCTCTTCGAAGTGACTCAGAGGGAGGTTTTTTGCAACAGCAGAGGCCAGGTACAAATGTGGCCAGCCAGAGCCCACTACTGGAGGACGAGGCGGACGAGGATGAGATGGAGGTGGAGGAGGATGAGGATGAAGCATGGTCACAGCGGGGTGGCACCCAACGCAGCTCGGGCCCATCACTGGTGCGTGGCTGGGGGGAAAGGCAGGACGATGACGATACGCCTCCCACAGAGGACAGCTTGTCCTTACCCCTGGGCAGCCTGGCACACATGAGCGACTACATGCTGCAGTGCCTGCGCAACGACAGCAGAGTTGCCCACATTTTAACGTGTGCGGACTACTGGGTTGCCACCCTGCTGGATCCACGCTACAAAGACAATGTGCCCACCTTACTTCCTGCACTGGAGCGTGATAGGAAGATGCGCGAGTACAAGCGCACGTTGGTAGACGCGCTACTGAGAGCATTCCCAAATGTCACAGGGGAACAAGTGGAAGCCCAAGGCCAAGGCAGAGGAGGAGCAAGAGGTCGCCAAGGCAGCTGTGTCACGGCCAGCTCCTCTGAGGGCAGGGTTAGCATGGCAGAGATGTGGAAAACTTTTGTCAACACGCCACAGCTAACTGCAACACCACCTGATACGCAACGTGTTAGCAGGAGGCAACATTTCACTAACATGGTGGAACAGTACTTGTGCACACCCCTCCACGTACTGACCTATGGTTCGGCCCCATTCAACTTCTGGGTCTCTAAATTGTCCACGTGGCCAGAGCTAGCTTTTTATGCCTTGGAGGTGCTGGCCTGCCCGGCGGCCAGCGTTTTGTCTGAATGTGTATTCAGCACAGCAGGGGGCGTCATTACAGACAAACGCAGCCGCCTGTCTACAGCCAATGTGGACAAGCTGACGTTCATAAAAATGAACCAGGCATGGATCCCACAGGGCCTGTCCGTCCCTTGTCCAGATTAGACATTAACTACCTCCCCTTAACCATCTATTATTGTACTCCAGGGCACTTCCTCATTCAATCCTATTTTTATTTTCATTTTACCATTATATTGCGAGGCTACCCAAAGTTGAATGAACCTCTCCTCTGTCTGGGTGCCGGGGCCTAAATATATGCCAATGGACTGTTCCAATGTTGGGTGACGTGAAGCCTGATTTTCTGCTATGACATGCAGACTGATTCTCTGCTGACATGAAGCCAGATCCTCTGTTACGGGACCTCTCTCCTCTGCCTGGGTGCTGGGCCTAAATATCTGACAATGGACTGTTGCAGTGGTGGCTGACGTGAAGCCTGATTTTCTGCTATTACATGCAGACTGATTCTCTGCTGACATGAAGCCAGATCCTCTGTTACGGGACCTCTCTCCTCTGCCTGGGTGCTGGGCCTAAATATATGCCAATGGACTGTTGCAGTGGTGGCTGACGTGAAGCCTGATTCTCTGCTATGACATGCAGACTAATTCTCTGCTGACATGAAGCCAGATTCTCTGTTACGGGACCTCTCTCCTCTGCCTGGGTGCTGGGCTAAATTTATGAAAATGGACTGTTGCAGTGGTGGGTGACGTGAAGCCTGATTCTCTGCTATGACATGAAGACTGATTCTCTGCTGACATGAAGCCAGATTGTCTGTTACGGGACCTCTCTCCTCTGCCTGGGTGCTGGGCCTAAATTTATGAAAATGGACTCTTACAGTGGTGGGTGACGTGAAGCCTGATTCTCTGCTATGATATGAAGACTGATTCTCTGCTGACATGAAGCCAGATTGTATGTTACGGGACCTCTCTCCTCTGCCTGTGTGCTGGGCCTAAATATATGCCAATGGACTGTTGCAGTGGTGGCTGACGTGAAGCCTGATTCTCTGCTATGACATGAAGACTGATTCTCTGCTGACATGAAGCCAGATTGTCTGTTATGGGACCTCTCTCCTCTGTCTGGGTGCTGGGCCTAAATATATGCCAATGGACTGTTGCAGTGGTGGCTGACGTGAAGCCTGATTCTCTGCTATGACATGAAGACTGATTCTCTGCTGACATGAAGCCAGATTGTCTGTTACGGGACCTCTCTCCTCTGCCTGGGTGCTGGGCCTAAATATATGCCAATGGACTGTTGCAGTGGTGGCTGACGTGAAGCCTGATTCTCTGCTATGACATGAAGACTGATTCTCTGCTGACATTAAGCCAGATTGTCTGTTACGGGACCTCTCTCCTCTGCCTGGGTGCTGGGCCTAAATTTATGAAAATGGACTCTTACAGTGGTGGGTGACGTGAAGCCTGATTCTCTGCTATGATATGAAGACTGATTCTCTGCTGACATGAAGCCAGATTGTCTGTTACGGGACCTCTCTCCTCTGCCTGGGTGCTGGGCCTAAATTTATGACAATGGACCTTTGCAGTGGTGGCTAACGTGAAGCCTGATTCTCTGCTATGACATGAAGACTGATTCTCTGCTGACATGAAGCCAGATTGTCTGTTACGGGACCTCTCTCCTCTGCCTGGGTGCTGGGCCTAAATTTATGAAAATGGACTCTTACAGTGGTGGGTGACGTGAAGCCTGATTCTCTGCTATGATATGAAGACTGATTCTCTGCTGATATGAAGCCAGATTGTCTGTTACGGGACCTCTCTCCTCTGCCTGTGTGCTGGGCCTAAATATATGCCAATGGACTGTTGCAGTGGTGGCTGACGTGAAGCCTGATTCTCTGCTATGACATGAAGACTGATTCTCTGCTGACATGAAGCCAGATTGTCTGTTACGGGACCTCTCTCCTCTGCCTGGGTGCTGGGCCTAAATATATGCCAATGGACTGTTGCACTGGTGGCTGACGTGAAGCCTGATTCTCTGCTATGACATGAAGACTGATTCTCTGCTGACTTGAAGCCAGATTGTCTGTTACGGGATCTCTCTCCTCTGCCTGGGTGCTGGGCCTAAATTTATGAAAATGGACTCTTATAGCAGAGAATCAGGCTTCACGTCACCCACCACTGTGATATGAAAACTGATTCTCTGCTGACATGAAGCCAGATTGTCTGTTACGGGACCTCTCTCCTCTGCCTGGGTGCTGGGCCTAAATTTATGACAATGGACTGTGCAGTAGTGGCTGACGTGAAGCCTGATTCTCTGCTATGACATGAAGACTGATTCTCTGCTGACATGAAGCCAGATTGTCTGTTACGGGACCTCTCTCCTCTGCCTGGGTGCTGGGCCTAAATATATGCCAATGGACTGTTGCACTGGTGGCTGACGTGAAGCCTGATTCTCTGCTATGACATGAAGACTGATTCTCTGCTGACTTGAAGCCAGATTGTCTGTTACGGGACCTCTCTCCTCTGCCTGGGTGCTGGGCCTAAATTTATGAAAATGGACTCTTACAGTGCTGACTGACGTGAAGCCTGATTCTCTGCTATGATATGAAGACTGATTCTCTGCTGACATGAAGCCAGATTGTCTGTTACGGGACCTCTCTCCTCTGCCTGGGTGCTGGGCCTAAATATCTGACAATGGACTGTTGCAGTGGTGGCTGACGTGAAGCCTGATTCTCTGCTATGACATGAAGACTGATTCTCTGCTGACATGAAGCCAGATTGTCTGTTACGGGACCTCTCTCCTCTGCCTGGGTGCTGGGCCTAAATTAATGAAAATGGACTCTTACAGTGGTGGGTGACGTGAAGCCTGATTCCCTGCTATGATATGAAGACTGATTCTCTGCTGACATGAAGCCAGATTGTCTGTTACGGGACCTCTCTCCTCTGCCTGGGTGCTGGGCCTAAATATCTGACAATGGACTGTTGCAGTGGTGGCTGACGTGAAGCCTGATTCTCTGCTATGACATGCAGACTAATTCTCTGCTGACATGAAGCCAGATTGTCTGTTACGGGACCTCTCTCCTCTGCCTGGGTGCTGGGCCTAAATTTATGACAATGGACTGTTGCAGTGGTGGCTGACGTGAAGCCTAATTCTCTGCTATGACATGCAGACTTATTCTCTGCTGACATGAAGACAGATTGTCTGTTACGGGACCTCTCTCCTCTGCCTGGGTGCCGGGGCCTAAATATCTGAGAATAGACTGTTCCAGTGGTGGGTGACGTGAAGCCAGATTCTCTGCTATGGGACCTCTCTCCAATTGATTTTGGTTAATTTTTATTTATTTAATTTTTATTTTAATTCATTTCCCTATCCACATTTGTTTGCAGGGGATTTACCTACATGTTGCTGCCTTTTGCAGCCCTCTAGCCCTTTCCTGGGCTGTTTTGCAGCCTTTTTAGTACCGAAAAGTTTGGGTCCCCATTGACTTCAATGGGGTTCGGGTTCGGGACGAAGTTCGGATCGGGTTCGGATCCCGAACCCGAACATTTCCGGGAAGTTCGGCCGAACTTCTCGAACCCGAACATGCAGGTGTTCGCTTAACTCTACTTTGCAATCAAAATCTGTAAAAAATGACCGGTGAAATCCGAAAGGTGCACTTTGTAATATGCGCCCCTTTGCCCACCTTGGCATCAAAAAAGTGTCACACATCTGGTATTGCCGTACTCAGGAGAAGTTGGGGAATGTGTTTTGGGGTGTCATTTTACATATACCCATGCTGGGTGAGAGAAATATCTTGGCAAAAGACAACTTTTCCCATTTTTTTATACAAAGTTGGCATTTGACCAAGATATTTTTCTCACCCAGCATGGGTATATGTAAAATGACACCCCAAAACACATTCCCAAACTTCTCCTGAGTATGGCGATACCAGATGTGTCACACTTTTTTGCTGCCAAGGTGGGCAAAGGGGCACATATTCCAAAGTGCACCTTTCGGGTTTCGCAGGCCATTGTTTACACATTTTGATTGCAAGGTACTTCTCACACATTTGGGCCCCTAAATTGCCAGGGCAGTATAACTACACCACAAGTGACCCCATTTTGGAAAGAAGACACCCCAAGGTATCCAATGAGGGGCCTGGCAAGTTCCTAGAATTTTTTTTTGTTCGCATAAGTTAGCGGAAATTGATTTTTTTTTGTTTTTTCTCACAAAGTCTCACTTTCCGCTAATTTAGGACAAAAATTTAAATCTTTCATGGACTCAATATGCCCCTCAGCAAATACCTTGGGGTGTCTTCTTTCCAAAATGGGGTCAGTTGTGGGGTGTTTGTACTGCCCTGGCATTTGAGGGTCTCCGCAATCATTATATGTATGGCCAGCATTAGGAGTTTCTGCTATTCTCCTTATATTGAGCATACAGGTAATGAGATTTTTTTTTCCGTTCAGCCTCTGGGCTGAAAGAAAAAAATGAACGGCACAGATTTCTTCATTCGCATCGATCAATGTGGATGAAAAAATCTCTGCCAAAAAAAAAAAAAATGGAGGGGAAAGGCGTCTGCCAGGACATAGGAGCTCTGCCCTACATCCATACCCACTTAGCTCGTATGCCCTGGCAAACCAGATTTCTCCATTCGCATCAATCGATGTGGATGAATAAATCATTGCCGGGATTATTTTTTTTCATATATATATATATATATACAAAGTGTTTGCCAAAGCATAGGAACGCCGCCTCCTCCTCAGCTCGTATGCCTTGGCAAACGTATCTGTCACTGCAGAGGAGAAAATCCCGTCTTGCAGCGCCGCATACACCGACTTGCGTGTAATCTGACAGCAGCGCAATGCTTCTGTCAGAATGCACATCGGTGCTGCAGCTAGTAGATCGGTTGGTCCACCTGGAAGGTAAAAAAAGAAAAAAACAGGCCACAACGCAATAATTATATTTTTTTTTTTGGAACAGAACGTGTAAACTTTAACTTTTTGAACTAAACATTAATGTGTTTGCTTACTGGTGTTTTTTTTTTTATTTTATTTTTTTACCTTTATAGAACAAACCTCTCCTTCCCCATGGGTCAATGTGCAAAGCGCAAATCGCCCAAAGATGTGGCGAAGTGCGTTATGCACATTGTCCCATGTGAAAGGAGACGTTTGCAGCAGCTATGAGTGAATGGGCCCTAATAATCCTGTGTGCCTATCTTGGTGAGATGATCCCTATGCTAGGTGTACCTGTGTGTGGCACTTTCGGAAACACTCCCCTAAGCATAGGGCAGGGTGGTCAGTACAGTCAGGACAGAAATAGCGGGTGTCACGCCTTATTCCACTCCTGCTACAGACACGACATCTTTTTCGGGGTGACGGGTGGGTTGAGGTACCAGCAACGACATTGGGGAAATGTCGCTCGTGTAGACGGCTAACTACACTGGTGGATGGGACCACGGAACCTCCTGGATACAGGAGGTTCTCGATGATCTCTTCCTGAAATTTGAGGAAGGATCCAGTTCTCCAAGCCTTACTGTAGAGAACAAAACTATTGTACAGAGCCAACTGAATTAAATATACAGACACCTTCTTATACCAGCGTCTGGTTCTGCGGGAAACTAAATACGGAGACATCTGGTCATTGAAGTCCACCCCTCCCATGTGAAGGTTATAGTCGTGGACTGAGACACGGGTTGCTCGCTCAATTTGTATTGTCGTGTCTGCGTGAATGGAGGAGAGCATGTAAACGTCACGCTTGTCTCTCCATTTCACCGCGAGCAGTTCTTCGTCACACAGTGCGGCCCTCTGCCCCTGCCCCCTTGCAAGACGGGCGCTAACGAGCTGTTAGGGGAAGCCCGCGCGACTAGTTCGCGCGGTACCACAGGCGCCAATCCGTTCTAGAAACAAATGCCTAAAGAGGGCCACACTTGTGTAAAAATTGTCCACATAAAGATGGTACCCCTTGCCGAATAAGGGTGACACCAAGTCCCAGGCTATCTTCCCACTGCTCCCCAGGTAGTCAGGGCAACCGACCGGCTCCAGGGTCTGATCTTTTCCCTCATAGACACGAAATTTGTGTGTATAGCCTGTGGCCCTTTCACAGAGCTTATACAATTTGACCCCATACCAGGCGCGCTTGCTTGGGATGTATTGTTTGAAGCCAAGGCGCACGGTAAAATGTATAAGGGACTCGTCTACGCAGATGTTTTGCTCTGGGGTATACATATCTGCAAATTTCAGGTTGAAATGGTCTATGAGGGGCCGAATTTTGTGGAGCCGGTCAAAAGCAGGGTGGCCTCTGGGACGGGGGGTGCTGTTATCAATAAAGTACAGGAAACGCAGGATGGTCTCAAATCGTGTCCTGGACATAGCAGCAGAGAACATGGGCATGTGATGAATCGGGTTTGTGGACCAATATGACCGCAATTCATGCTTTTTTGTCAGGTTGAGGAGGAGGCCCAGAAAAGTTTTAATTTTGGAAACTTGGACTGGTTTCCACCGGAAAGGCTGGGCATAAAAGCTTCCCGGGTTAGCGGTGATAAATTGTGTGGTATACCGGTTTGTCTCTGCCACAACTAAGTCTAAGCTCAAAAAATCTCAGGGCTGAACCGATCTGAGCTGTCTCAACCCGAACTCCAGACTGGGCGGTGAAAGGGGGAACTACAGGTGCGGCTGAAGTTGGGGACTGCCAATCAGGGTTTGCCAGCACCTCTGGGATTCTAGGGGCTCTACGGGCACGTCTTTGCGGTGGCTGCAACGGGGTCACTACTGCACGTGCCAGCGTACCAGCTTCAACTGCCCTTCTGGTGCTCGCTACTTCACCATGTTCTACGGCAGTGCTGGTACTAGGTCCAGGAAGGGCTGGGCTGCTAGTGTATGCCTCACCACGTAATCCGACAGCACCAGCCCCACTCTGCTGCTCTTGAAGCGGATCCTGCGCAACCTGCGGTCTAGTGACACGAGGCCAGTTACGCCTGCTGCTATCAGGGACCTCAGCCTCCTCGTCCGAACTTTGGGTCAGAGAGCCACTGCTTTCTACAGGTTCGTATTCTGACCCGCTGGATTCATCAGATGAGGGTTCCCACTCCTCATCCGACTGGGTCAGAAGCCTGTAGGCCTCTTCAGAGGAATACCCCCTGTTTGACATGTGGCAACTAAATTTAGGGGTATTCCCTGAGACTACCCAAGAAAAAAATAGCAAGCCTGTCTTACAAATGGGAGGCTAGCAAAGTACCGGAGGCTGCTGCGGTTGATAAAAAATATCAAAACTGATTTTTTTATCGCCGCAGTGGGTGTAAAGTGAATGTGCAGCGATCCAAAAAATTTTTTGTCACTGCGGTGGGGCGGGCGTGGGCGAACGCACGTGTGGGCGACCGATCAGGCCTGATTGGGCAAACACTGCGTTTTGGGTGGAGGGAGAACTAAAGTGACACTAATACAATTATAGATCTGACCGTGATCAGTTTTGATCACTTCCAGATACTATAAAAGTACAAATGCTGATTAGCGATACGCTAATCAGCGAATAACGGACTGCGGTGCGGTGGGCTGGGCGCTAACCGATCCCTAAACTACCTAACCAAGGGGCCTAAACTATACTGAAACCTAACGGTCAATACCAGTAGAAAAAAAAAGGTGACAGTTTGCACTGATCACTTTTTTCCTTTCACTAGTGATTGACAGTTGCGATCAAAGGGGTGATCAAAGGGATAATTGGGGTGATCTGGGGGCTGTGTGGTGTAGTGGGTACTCACAGTGATGTGTGCTCCTCTGCTGGAACCAACCGACCAAAAGAAGGAGCAGAGGAGCACAGCAGCCATATAACCCCATCATATTTACTAATATGATGGGTTAAATGTCTGCTGATTGGATTTTTTAAAAATCATCAACCTGCCAGCCAATGATCGTGGCCGGAAGGCTGCTGACGAAATACTCTGCTGCGAAAAGCCGCCCGCGATGCGCATGCGCGGGCCGGCTATGACGTAATCTCGCGTCTCGTGAGATGACGCGCCGATGCGTCCAGGAGGAACAAATCAACCACCTCCCGGACGCATCGGTGCGTTAGGCGGTCGGGAGGTGGTTAAAAAAAGAACTACAATTTTGACGTGTCAGTTGCCTTCACACGTGTTTGTTTCAGGCCCTACCAGAGCACAGTGTCACAACGGTGCAAATCATATCTGGTGTAACAGTAGTGTAGATTTTAAAAAAAATAATACAATTTTGACTGCAAAATAATAGCAGTCAGTTGCCTTCACACGTGTAGGTTTCAGGCCCTGCCAGGGCATAGTGTCACACCAGTGCAACTCATATCTGGTGTAACAGTAGTGTAAATTTTAAAAATAACTACAAATTTGACTGTGAAATAATAGCAGTCTGTTGCCTTCACACGTGTGTGTTTCAGGATCTGCCAGGGCACAGTGTCACACCAGTGCAACTCATATCTGGTGTAACAGTAGTGTACATTAAAAAAATAATATACAGATTTGACTGTGAAATAATAGCATTCAGTTGCCTTGACACGTGTGTGTTTCAGGCCCTGCCAGGGCACAATGTCACACCAGTGCAACTCATATCTGGTGTAACAGTAGTGTACATTTTAAAAAAACGACAAATTTGACTGTGAAATAAAAGAAGTTAAATGCCTTAACACGTGTGTGTTACCAGACCTGCCAGGGCGCAGTGTCACACCAGTACAAATCATATCTGGTGTAACAGTAGTGTACATAAAAAAATAAAACTACAATTTTGACTATGAAATAATAGCAGTCAGTTGCCTTCACACGTGTGTGTTTCAGGCCCTGCCAGGGCATAATGTCACACCAGTGCTAATCATATCTGGTGTAACAGTAGTGTACATTAAAAAAAAACTACAAATTTGACTGTGAAATGATAGCAGTCAGTTGCTTTCACGCGTGTGTGTTTCAGGTCCTGCCAGGGCACAGTGTCACAACAGTGCAACTCATATCTAGTGTAACAGTAGTGTACATAAAAAAAAACTACAAATTTGACTGTGAAATAAAAGCAGTCAGTTGCCTTCACACGTGTGTGTTTCAGGACCTGCCAGGGCACAGTGTCACACCAGTGCAACTCATATCTCGTGTAACAGTAGTGTACATTTAAAAAAATATATACAAATTTGACTCTGAAATAATAGCAGTAAGTTGCCTTCACGCGTGTGTGTTTTAGGCCCTGCCATGGCACAGTGTCACACCAGTGAAACTTATATCTGGTGTAACAGTAGTGTAGATAAAAAAATAATAATAATTTGACTGCAAAATAATAGCAGTCAGTTGCCTTCACAGGTGTGTGTTTCAGGCTCTGCGAGGGACAGTGTGACACCATTGCAACTCATATCTGGTGTAACAGTAGTGTACATTTTGAAAAAACGATAAATTTGACTGAAATAAAAGCAGTAAGTTGCCTTCACACGTGTGCGTTTCAGGCCCTGCCAGGGTACAGTGTCACACCAGTGCAACTCATATCTAGTTTGACAGTAGTGTACATTTAAAAAAATGAAACTACAAATTTGAGTTTAAATTAACAGCAGTCAGTTGCCTTCGCAGGTGTGTGTTTCAGGCCCTACCAGGGCACAGTGTCACACCAGTGCAACTCATATCTAATGTAACAGTAGTGTACAAAAAAAAAAATACAAATTTGACTGTGAAATAAAACCAGTCAGTTGCCTTCACACGTGTGTGTTTCAGGACCTGCCAGGGCACAGTGTCACACCACTGCAACTCATATCTGATGTAACAGTAGTGTGGATTAAAAAAACAAAAGTACAATTTTGACTGCGAAATAATAGCAGTCTTTTGCCTTCACACGTGTGTGTTTCAGGCTTAGCGAGGGCACAGTGTAACACCAGTGCAACTCATATCTGGTGTAACAGTAGTGTACATTAAAAAAAAAACTACAAATTTGACTGAAATAAAAGCAGTAAGTTGCCTTCACACGTGTAAATTTCAGGTTCTGCCAGGGTACAGTGTCACTCCAGTGCAACTCATATCTGGTGTAACAGTAGTGTACATTTAAAAAAATATATACAATTTTGACTGTGAAATAAAAGACGTAAGTTGCCTTCACGCGTGTGTGTTTTAGGCCCTGCCAGGGCACAGTGTCACACCAGAGCAACTTATATCTGGTGTAACAGTAGTGTAGATGAAAAAAAATATTCAATTTTGACTGCAAAATAATAGCAGTCAGTTGCCTTCACACGTGTGTGTTTCAGGCTTAGCGAGGGCACAGTGTCACACCAGTGCAACTCATATATACTGTAACAGTAGTGTACATTTAAAAAAAAACTACAAATTTGACTGAAATAATAGCAGTAAGTTGCCTTCACACGTGTGAGTTTCATGCCCTGCCAGGGCACAGTGTCACACCAGTGCAACTCATATCTGGTGTGACAGTAGTGTAAATTTAAAAAAATATATACAAATTTGACTGTAAATTAATATCAGTTACTTGCCTACACACGTGTGTGTTTCAGGCCCTACCAGAGCACAGTATCACAACGGTGCAAATCATATTTGGTGTAACAGTAGTGTAGATTTAAAAAAAAATACAATTTTGACTGCGAAAAAACTAGCAGTCAGTTGCCTTCACACGTGTGTGTTTCAGGACCTGCCAGGGCACAGTGTCACACCAGTGCAACTCATATCAGGTGTAACAGTAGGGTACATTAAATAAAACTACTAATTTGACTGTGAAATAAAAGATGTCAGTTGCCTTCACACGTGTGTGTTTCAGGACCTGCCAGGGCACAGTGTCACAACAGTGCAACTCATATCTAGTGTAACAGTAGTGTACATAAAAAAAAACTACAAATTTGACTGTGAAATAAAAGCAGTCAGTTGCCTTCACACGTGTGTGTTTCAGGACCTGCCAGGGCACAGTGTCACACCAGTGCAACTCATATCTCGTGTAACAGTAGTGTACATTTAAAAAAATATATACAAATTTGACTCTGAAATAATAGCAGTAAGTTGCCTTCACGCGTGTGTGTTTTAGGCCCTGCCATGGCACAGTGTCACACCAGTGAAATAAAATAATGGTAGTGTAGATAAAAAAATAATAATAATTTGACTGCAAAATAATAGCAGTCAGTTGCCTTCACACGTGTGTGTTTCAGGCTCTGCGAGGGACAGTGTGACACCATTGCAACTCATATCTGATGTAACAGTAAATTTGAGTTTAAATGAAACTACAAATTTGAGTTTAAATTAATAGCAGTCAGATGCCTTCACAGGTGTGTGTTTCAGGCCCTACCAGAGCACAATGTCACACCAGTGCAACTCATATCTAATGTAACAGTAGTGTACATAAAAAAAAATACAATTTTGACTGCAAAATAATAGCAGTCAGTTGCCTTCACACGTGTGTGTTTCAGGACCTTGCAGGGCACAGTGTCACACCAGTGCAACTCATATCTGGTATAACAGTAGTGTTCATTTAAAAAAATATATACAATTTTGACTGCGAAATAAAAGCAGTAAGTTGCCTTCTTGCGTGTGTGTTTTAGGCCCTGCCAGGGCACAGTTTTACACCAGAGCAACTTATATCTGGTGTAACAGTAGTGTAGATAATAAAAGAAAAATACAATTTTGACTGCAAAATAATAGCAGTCCGTTGCCTTCACACGTGTGTGTTTCAGGCTTAGCAAGGGCACAGTGTCACAACAGTGCAACTTATATCTTCTGTAACAGTAGTGTACATTTTTAAAAAACTACAAATTTGACTGTGAAATCAAAGACGTCAGTTGCCTTCACACGTGTGTGTTTCAGGACCTACCAGGGCACAGTGTCACGCCAGTGCAACTCATATCTCGTATAACAGTAGTGTACATTTAAAAAAATATATTCAAATTTGACTGTGCAATTATAGCAGTAAGTTGCCTTCACGCGTGTGTGTTTTAGGCCCTGCCAGGGCACAGTGTCACACAAGTGCAACTTATATCTCGTGTAACAGTACTGTAGATTAAAAATAAAAGTCCAATTTTGAATTCGAAATAATAGCAGTCAGTTGCCTTCACACGTGTGTGTTTCAGGCTTAGCGAGGGCTCAGTGTCACACCAGTGCAACTCATATCAGGTTTAACAGTAATGCACATTTTTTAAAAACTACAAATTTGACTGTGAAATAAAAACAGTCGGTTGCCTTCACACGTGTGTGTTTCAGGACCTGCCAGGGCACAGTGTCACACCAGTGCAACTCATATCTCGTGTAACAGTAGTGTACATTTAAAAAAATATATACAAATTTGACAGTGAAATCATAGCAGTCAGTTGCCTTCACGCGTGTGTGTTTTAGGCCCTGCCAGGGCACAGTGTCACACCAGTGCAACTTATATCTGGTGTAACAGTAGTGTAGATTGAAAAAATAATAATAATTTTGACTGCAAATTAATAGCAGTCCGGTGCCTTCACACGTGTGTGTTTCAGGCTCTGCAAGGAACAGTGTGACACCATTGCAACTCATATCTGGTGTAACAGTAGTGTACATTTTGAAAAAATGACAAATTTGACTGTGAAATAAAAACAGTAAGTTGCCTTCACATGTGTGAGTTTCAGGCCCTGCCAGGGTACAGTGTCACACCAGTGCAACTCATAACTGGTGTAACAGTAGTGTACATTTAAAAAAAAAACTACAAATTTGACAGTAAATTAATAGCAGTTACTTGCCTACACACGTGTGTGTTTCAAGCCCTACCAGAGCACAGTGTCACAACGGTGCAAATCATATTTGGTGTAACAGTAGTGTAGATTTAAAAAAATAAAATAAAATTTGACTGCAAAAAAATAGCAGTCAGTTGCCTTCACACGTGTGTGTTTCAGGTTTAGCGTGGGCACAGTGTCACACCAGTGCAACTCATATCTGGTGTAACAGTAGTGTACATAAAAAAAAAAAAGACAAATTTGACTGTAAATTAATAGCAGTCAGTTGCCTTCACACTTGCGTGTTTTTAAGCCCCTACCAGAGCACAGTGTCACAACAGTGCAAATCATATTTGGTGTTATAGTAGTGTAGATTAAAAAAAATATACAATTTTGACTGCAAAATAATAGCAGTCAGTTGCCTTCACACGTGTGTGTTTCAGGACCTTGCAGGGCACAGTGTCACACCAGTGCAACTCATATCTGGTATAACAGTAGTGTTCATTTAAAAAAATATATACAATTTTGACTGCGAAATAAAAGCTGTAAGTTGCCTTCTTGCGTGTGTTTTTTAGGCCCTGCCAGGGCACAGTGTCACACCAGAGCAACTTATATATGGTGTAACAGTAGTGTAGATAATAAAAGAAAAATACAATTTTGACTGCGAAATAATAGCAGTCAGTTGCCTTCACACGTGTGTGTTTCACGCTTAGCAAGGGCACAGTGTCACAACAGTGCAACTTATATCTTCTGTAACAGTAGTGTACATTTAAAAAAAACTACAAATTTGACTGTGAAATCAAAGACGTCAGTTGCCTTCACACGTGTGTGTTTCAGGACCTGCCAGGGCACAGTGTCACACCAGTGCAACTCATATCTCGTATAACAGTAGTGTACATTTAAGAAAATATATTCAAATTTGACTGTGCAATTATAGCAGTAAGTTGCCTTCACGCGTGTGTGTTTTAGGCCCTGCCAGGGCACAGTGTCACACAAGTGCAACTTATATGTCCTGTAACAGTAGTGTAGATTAAAAATAAAAGTCCAATTTTGACTTCGAAACAATAGCAGTCAGTTGCCTGCCTTCACACGTGTGTGTTTCAGGCTTAGCGAGGGCTCAGTGTCACACTAGTGCAACTCATATCAGGTTTAACAGTAGTGTACATTTAAAAAAAACTACAAATTTGACTGTGAAATAAAAGCAGTCAGTTGCCTTCAAACGTGTGTGTTTCAGGACCTGCCAGGGCACAGTGTCACACCAGTGCCACTCATATCTCGTGTAACAGTAGTGTACATTTAAAAAAATATATACAAATTTGACAGTGAATCAATAGCAGTCAGTTGCCTTCACGTGTGTGTGTGTTTTAGTCCCTGCCAGGGCACAGTGTCACACCAGTGCAACTTATATCTGGTGTAACAGTAGTGTAGATTGAAAAAATAATAATAATTTTGACTGCAAATTAATAGCAGTCCGTTGCCTTCACACGTGTGTGTTTCAGGCTCTGCGAGGGACAGTGTGACACCATTGCAACTCATATCTGGTGTAACAGTAGTGTACATTTTGAAAAAATGACAAATTTGACTGTGAAATAAAAGCAGTAAGTTGCCTTCACATGTGTGAGTTTCAGGCCCTGCCAGGGTACAGTGTCACACCAGTGCAACTCATATCTGGTGTAACACTAGTGTACATTTTTTTAAAAAACTACAAATTTGACTGTAAATTAATAGCAGTTACTTGCCTACACACGTGTGTGTTTCAGGCCCTACCAGAGCACAGTGTCACAATGGTGCAAATCATATTTGGTGTAACAGTAGTGTAGATTAAAAAAAAAATACAATTTTGACTGCGAAAAAATAGCAGTCAGTTGCCTTCACACGTGTGTGTTTCAGGCTTAGCGAGGGCTCAGTGTCACACCAGTGCAACTCATATCTGGTGTAACAGTAGTGTACATTTAAAAAAAAAACTACAAATTTGACTGTAAATTAATAGCAGTTACTTGCCTACACACGTGTGTGTTTCAGGCCCTACCAGAGCACAGTGTCACAACGGTGCAAATCATATTTGGTGTAACAGTAGTGTAGATTAAAAAAAAAATACAATTTTGACTGCGAAAAAATAGCAGTCAGTTGCCCTCACACATGTGTGTTTCAGGACCTGCCAGTGCACAGTGTCACACCAGTGCAACTCTTATCTCGTGTAACAATAGTGTACATAAAAAAAAATACAAATTTGACTGTGAAATAAAAGCAGTCAGTTGCCTTCACACGTGTGTTTTTTTTTTAGGACCTGCCAGGGCACAGTGTCACACAAGTGCAACTTATATCTGGTGTAACAGTAGTGTAGATTAAAAATAAAAGTCCAATTTTGACTTCGAAATAATAGCAGTCAGTTGCCTTCACACGTGTGTGTGTTTCATGCTTAGCGAGGGCTCAGTGTCACACCAGTGCAACTCATATCAGGTTTAACAGTAGTGTACATTTTTAAAAAACTACAAATTTGACTGTGAAATAAAAGCAGTCAGTTGCCTTCACAGGTGTGTGTTTCAGGACCTGCCAGGGCACAGTGTCACACCAGTGCAACTCATATCTGGTGTAACAGTAGTGTACATTAAAAAAAACTACAAATTTGACTGTGAAATAAAAGCAGTCAGTTGCCTTCACACGTGTGTGTTTCATGACCTGCCAGGGCACAGTGTCACACCAGTGCAACTCATATCTCGTGTAACAGTAGTGTACATTTAAAAAAATATATAAAAATTTGACAGTGAAATAAAAGCAGTAAGTTGCCTACACGCGTGTGTGTTTTAGGCCCTGCCATGGCACAGTGTCACACCAGTGCAACTTATATCTGGTGTAACAGTAGTGTAGATTGAAAAAATAATAATAATTTTGATTGCAAATTAATAGCAGTCAGTTGCCTTCACACGTGTGTGTTTCAGGCTCTGCGAGGGACAGTGTGACACCATTGCAACTCATATCTGGTGTAACAGTAGTGTACATTTTGAAAAAATGACAAATTTGACTGTGAAATAAAAACAGTAAGTTGCCTTCACATGTGTGAGTTTCAGGACCTGCCAGTGCACAGTGTCACACCAGTGCAACTCTTATCTCGTGTAACAATAGTGTACATAAAAAAAAATACAAATTTGACTGTGAAATAAAAGCAGTCAGTTGCCTTCACACGTGTGTTTTTTTTTAGGACCTGCCAGGGCACAGTGTCACACAAGTGCAACTTATATCTGGTGTAACAGTAGTGTAGATTAAAAATAAAAGTCCAATTTTGACTTCGAAATAATAGCAGTCAGTTGCCTTCACATGTGTGTGTTTCATGCTTAGTGAGGGCTCAGTGTCACACCAGTGCAACTCATATCAGGTTTAACAGTAGTGTACATTTTTAAAAAACTACAAATTTGACTGTGAAATAAAAGCAGTCAGTTGCCTTCACACGTGTGTGTTTCAGGACCTGCCAGGGCACAGTGTCACACCAGTGCAACTCATATCTGGTGTAACAGTAGTGTACATAAAAAAAAACTACTAATTTGACTGTGAAATAAAAGATGTCAGTTGCCTTCACACGTGTGTGTTTCAGGACCTGCCAGGGCACAGTGTCACACCAGTGCTAATCATATCTGGTGTAACAGTAGTGTACATAAAAAAAAACTACTAATTTGACTGTGAAATAAAAGATGTCAGTTGCCTTCACACGTGTGTGTTTCAGGACCTGCCAGGGCACAGTGTCACACCAGTGCAACTCATATCTCGTGTAACAGTAGTGTACATTTAAAAAAATATATAAAAATTTGACAGTGAAATAAAAGCAGTAAGTTGCCTACACGCTTGTGTGTTTTAGGCCCTGCCATGTGTTTCAGGCTCTGCGAGGGACAGTGTGACACCATTGCAACTCATATCTGGTGTAACAGTAGTGTACATTTTGAAAAAATGACAAATTTGACTGTGAAATAAAAACAGTAAGTTGCCTTCACATGTGTGAGTTTCAGGCCCTGCCAGGGTACAGGGTCACACCAGTGCAACTCATATCTGGTGTAACAGTAGTGTACATTTAAAAAAAAAACTACAAATTTGACTGTAAATTAATAGCAGTCACTTGCCTACACACGTGTGTGTTTCAGGCCCTACCAGAGCACAGTGTCACAACAGTGCAACTCATATCTCGTGTAACAATAGTGTACATAAAAAAAACTACAAATTTGACTGTGAAATAAAAGCAGTCAGTTGCCTTCAAACGTGTTTGTTTTTTTAGGACCTGCCAGGGCACTGTTACAGTGTTCATTTTAGGACATGGTCAAATATCATAGTCAAGTATCAAAATAATGCCAATGTAACACCTGACTCTGACACTTGACTCTGACACTTGACTCTGACACCTGACTCTGACACCTGACCCTGACACCTGACCCTGACACCTGACCCTGGCCCCTGACCCCTGACCTTGACCCCTGACTCTCATATCTGAGTTTGACTTATTCTCTTCATAGGTCAGGGTCAAAGTGAGAAGGAGTTATAGATAAACTATGTATTTGTCTGCTAAATCACACTGTCTATTGCTGAGCTCATAACTTTGTGCCAGGCAAGCTGATAGCTCAGTGGTAATGCTGCTGCCCCATGTCCAGGCTTTCTGAGTTCAAAGCCCCTCTCAGCCTCCCAAAAATGTTTACATTTTATTATGCGCTAGATAAGAGGCAAATTTAAATGATGTGTGACGCTGATATCTGACGTCCTTCAGTTGTCAGTATCACAAAACATTTTAGCTTTACTGTGGTTTTGTATTCTACATTACATAGATGAACAAAAATCACAAGCTACACAAGGCAAGCTGGTAGCTCAGTGGTAATGCTGCTGCCCCATGTCCAGGCTTTCTGAGTTCAAAGCTCCTTTCAGCCTTCAAAAAGTTTTTACATTTTACTATGCCCTAGATAAGAGGCAAATTTAAATCATGTGTGACGCTGATGTCTCACTTCCTTCAGTCGTCAGTATCACAAAACATTTTAGGTTTACTGTGGTCTTTGCTATACTACATCTCATAGATCAAAAAAATCCCAATCTTTGCTGTCTAGAGCTATAGCTCAGTGGTAAGACACTTGCTTTGCATGTAGTGTTCATGGGTTCAAAACCTGTTTCAGGCTTTTAATAAAATTAATATTTTATATTTTATTGAGCTCTAGATCAGAGACAAATTCCAGTGCTGTGTGATGTAAGTAGTCCTTTTTTATTTTAGTAAGAGTACATGGGCAGCACTATAGTAAAGGGTGCCCTGTTTACAGGGCTGTATCCTGGATTTTACATATCTACTGTATATATGTGTATTATACACACAGCGTGCTACAGCTTCACCACACTGAGATTTGCTCAAAAAGCTGATATACATATTACTGCTTTATCCACGGACACAATATATGGTCATACAGATGGCAGTACTATGTGATAGCTTCTTAGTATAGAAAACCATGTGGTAATGTCATAGCTCGGAGGTTACATTAATGGCTTTGTGTGTGCAGAGCACAGGGTGTTATAGATAGAGCATTGCTCAGAATATTAAGCCCCGCCTCTGAGGGCTCAAATTCTTTATTTGCATATGAATAAAAACACAGATATCTCTGAAGCTATTTATCATACATAATCAGCATAATGAGGCCTACCAGGCAGTACGTATGGTCTAATAGGGTTGATTCTGGCGACAGAGCCTCTTTAGCCTCTTATGGACACAGGGCGTACCTGTGTATTTCCGATCACCGCTGTGCGGCGGGCAGTGTTACGAACGGTGTGCCTGCTGAAATCATTCAGAAGGCACCCTGTGACAATGCCGAGGGGGGGTCCTGTGACCATCCTCCCCTATATCGGCGATCGCTGCTAACCGCAGGTCAATTCAGACCTGCGGTTTGCAGCATTTCCAGGTTATTCAGGCCTCCGGTAACCCGAAATAGGAGGGTGATCAGTGGTGTAATATCACCCTGTAATATCACCAATCACCCTCCGTAGATCCTGTGAGGTGGCGGTGACGGAGGATGAGGGTGAGGATCACCTGTGATTGGTTGGAGGGATTGACCTGGAGATAACATCCTGGAGCTACGCTGTCCCCGCCCACAGACTTCTGTGTGAGTAAGGACAGAGGAGCCCTGTGTCGGTCCATCTGCATCCCACACGATCCTCCGCGATCCGTGGCCCCTGAGACCACATAAAGTGCCATCTGGCATATAAACATTTAGGGAGAGCTTTTGGTTAGGTAGGGGTAGTGGAAAAAAAAATGTACATTTTTGTGTGCAGCACCCGGATCTGAGGGTGTCTGGGGTCCACAGCAACTTGTGCGACCCCCGTCCCCCCAGGGGTGCTGCAGCTTTCCTCCCACCCACATATTTTGGGGCGCAAGTGCATTTTTTTTCTTTTTGTAGGTGTGTTGACTGTGGCCGGCACTCTTAGCTGTAAAAGAGCGCCTGGCCACTGTCAGCGCATCGCCCACCCCACCGCTGATCAGTGAGTTTTTGGGCTGTGAGCAATTTCTGTTAGGTTAGGGTGGGTTAGGGTAGGGTATACATAAAAACACACCACCCCCCCCCCCCCCCCACACACACACACACACACACATACTAAATAAAGTTTTACACACACACACACACTCCCCTTTAGCGTTCTAAGATGGCCCGCCGGATGTTCTCGGCCGAGGAGGCGTACGCCCAGCTGCTCTCCGACTCCGAGAGCCCCAGTGAGGACGAGGATGACCCTACTTTCCTGTTGTCATCCTCGTTCTCCTCATCATCTAGTGATGATGATGAGCCCCAAGGCGGCGGAGACGCCGCCAAGCGGAGCCAGGAACCCCCCGTGCCAGGAACCCTGTGGCCCACACTAGTATGAGCCGCCCTGGGGCTCGTACTAGTTTTCCGGCCCACCAGGAAAGTTCACCTGAGCCCTCAACCGGTGAACTTGGCTGGAGTACCCCATAGGATTTTGAGCCCTTGATTCCTGACTTTGTTGGCCAACCAGGAATCCAGATTCGCACAGTGGGCTTCACTAAATATGACATTTTTAGCTTTTTTCAGTGAACAATTTGTGAATCTGATGGTGGAGCAAACAAACTTGTTCGCCCAACAGTTTATAGCCCAATTTCTCCCGAGTCAGAAAATACCTCATATGTGGACGTAATATGATCTGTGGGTGACTACACGGCTCAGAAGAGAAAGAGCGATATTGGGATTTTGGACAGCCAAAATCCCAATGGCGCTCCTTCTCTTCTGAGCCATGTAGTTAGCCCGCAGAGCACTTTACGTCTACATATGGGGTATGTCCTTACTCCGGAGAAATTGGGCTACAAATTTTGGGGCGCTTTTTCTCCTATTACCCCTTGTAAAAATAAAATAAAAGGTGCTACATGTTAGTGTAAAAAAAGGAGATTTAGAATTTTCTCCTCCACTTTGCAGCTATTCCTGTGAAGACTGTGGAGAAATAAATTAAAATGGGGGAAGGGAATTATAAATTTAGTACTCCATGTAAGTGTGGTACTCTCTGAAGCAACCGTCAATACAGAGGCCTGGATGATCGGGACACGTGTCCTTTCGTTACCCCCTCCTGTTACACATGCTGCACTTTTTTTTTTGGGACCAACCCTTCTTTCCAGTATGGGGGAACCACACCTGGAAAGTGTTGGCCATGACGATCCGGGCGCCTCCAGTTCCTGAGGTACTCCGGCCTGCTCTTTCCCGGTCAGAAAAGATTATGGCCTTGAGGACTGCCCTTATAGAACTGGAGGAATGTCCCTGTGCTGCCAGCGCTCCGGGACAGCACAAAAGAGTTGTACATGGCAACCTGCACCAAGTAGACCGCAACTTTTTTGTACCATGCTAGGGGTTTTGCGCATGGCGTTTAGGGTTTCCATCTTTTCTCTAAGCCAAACCCGAACAGAAGGCCCCACCCATGTCCCGCCTCCAGCCACACCCATGTCCCGCTTCCACCCCTGGTTGCTGTCGCACCACGATCATTACGCCCCTGATCCCGTCACTACAGAAATACAGCACCCCATACCTCTTACATCCAGTGACATCTCCTTTGATGTAGATGTTCTTTCCTCATCTTCTCCTTTCAGATCTTCAGACCAGACGACCCTTTTTTCGCCATTTTTCGTCTCTGCAGTTTGACAACAACAACAAAAAAGATCTTAGTTTACTACTTTTCCATCATCCTCCCATCTTCTGGACAAATCATCCTACTACCCCAATACTGTGCCGCTGTGCTCCCCAATACTATACTGCATAAACAGATTAACCCCCTGATAATACTAGTAACACACATAGCCCCCCATATAAAATACGCCCTCTTTGTGGCCTCAGTAGAAGCCCCCAAATAATGTGCCAGTAAGAAGTGCCCCCCATAGATGCCCCCATGTGTCAGTAAGAAGTGCATCTTTTCTCCCCCCCCCTTCCCTTATATGTGCCAGTATCAAATGCCTCATTTCTCCCCACCAATATGTGCCAGTATAAGGTGCCTCTTTTCCCCCCCTTCCCCCCATATATTGCAGTTTCAAGTGCCTCATTCCCCCCTCAATATGTGCCAGTATAAGGTGCCTCTTTCCACCCCTTCCCCTATATGTGCCAATTTCAAGTGCCTCTTCCCCCCAACCAAATATGTGGCAATATAAGGTGTCTCTCCCCCCCTTCCCCCATATGTGCCAGTTTCAAGTGCCTCATTTCTCCTCCTCCCCAATATGTGCCAGTATAAGGTGTCTCTCCCCCCCTTCCCCCATATGTGCCAGTTTCAAGTGCCTCATTTCTCCTTCTCCCCAATATGTGCCAATATAAGGTGCCTCTTTCCACCCCTTCCCCCATATGTGCCAATTTCAGGTGCCTCTCTTCTCTAAAAAAATAACAAAAAACCTTTTACTTACCTCCAACGATGCGATGCAGGCCTCTTCCCAGCCTGTGTCCCGCGCTGTACGGCTCAGGCGGCGTGATGACGTCATCGTGCCGCCTGCACCGGCCTCTGATAGGCTGCAGGCACAAGGCCCGCAGCCTATTAGAGGAACAGGAGAGGGAGACGCCTCTCCCTCCCCTGCCGCAGCACAGCCGTCTGTATCGTTGTCCTGTGGACGGCGATACAGATGACTAAAACGATGAGCGCTTCCACAATGGAAGCACTCATCTCCCTGTGCCCAGCCGCCGCCACCATCATTCACAGCTGATTCTGTGCCTGGGTCTGAGAAAGGCTTGTACCCGGGCACAGGATTGCAAACCCGGACTGTCTGGGTCATTCCCGTACGGGTGGCAACTCTATTTTCTAATGCTCTATAACACCCTGTGCTCTGCACACACACCCCTCCCCCATTGACTGATAGAGCTAGACAGCCGGCTGACATCACAGCACCACGGGGATACCGCACATGCAGCCGTCAGCGCTGACCGCGGCAGTGCAAGGGTTAATGAGCCGGCATCAGGGTTTTCACCGATGCCGGCGCATACAGCAGGGGTCCAACTATTAGTGCCTGCTGGACCCCTGCAGCTGATCGGGAGGGAGTAGCTCCTGTGGCCGCCCGATCAGAGCGCTGTACCTGTATGGCGCTGGGATTTGTGACCGTGTTTCCAGCGACATACATGTACAACACTGGTATCCTATGGGTTAATGACATATTATTTATTATAGTATATGCTATTAAAGAAAAAATACATATGTCTTTCTGGGGACTTCAACAAGCAAAGCCATTAATGTAATCTCCGAGCTATGACTTTTTTTAAATATGCTCTCCTCCTTTACCGAGTTGATTCCCTTTATGTATTTAAAAGTTTCTATCATATCCTCTCGGTCTCTTCTTTCTTCCAAGCTATACATATTAAGGTCTTTTAACCTTTCCTGGTAAGTTTTATCCTGCAATCCATGGACCAGTTTAGTAGCTCTTCTCTGAACTCTCTCTAGAGTATCTATATCCTTCTGGAGATATGGCCTCCAGTACTGCGCACAATACTCCAAGTGAGGTCTCACCAGTGATCTGTACAGCGGCATAAGCACTTCACTCTTTCTACTGCTTATACCTCTCCCTATACATCCAAGCATTCTGCTGGCATTTCGTGCTGCTTTATTACATTGTCTTCCCACCTTTAAGTCTTCTGAAATAATTACTCCTAAATCCCTTTCCTCAGATACTGAGGTCAGGACTGTGTCAAATATTCTATATTCTGCCCTTGGGTTTTTACGCCCCAGGTGCATTATCTTGCACTTATCCACATTAAATTTCAGTTGCCAGAGTTCTGACCATTCTTCTAGTTTTCCTAAATCCTTTTCCATTTGGCGTTTCCCTCCAGGAACATCAACCCTGTTACATATCTTTGTGTCATCAGCAAAAAGACAAACCTTACCATCGAGGCCTTTTGCAATATCACTTATGAAGATATTAAACAAAATTGGTCCCAGTACAGATCCCTGTGGAATCCCACTGGTAACATGACCTTGTTTTGAATGTTCTCCATTGACTACAACCCTCTGTTGTCTGTCACTCAGCCACTGCCTAATCCACTCAACAATATGGGAGTCCATGCTCAATGACTGCAGTTTATTGATAAGTTTCTATGTGGGACAGTGTCAAAAGCCTTGCTAAAATCTAGATATGCGATGTCTACTGCACCTCCACCGTCTATTATTTTAGTCACCCAGTCAAAAAAATCTATAAGATTTGTTTGACATGATCTCCCTGAAGTAAACCCATGCTGTTTTTCATCTTGCAATCCATGGGATTTTAGATGTTCCACAATCCTATCCTTTGATAGGGTTTCCATTAATTTGCCTACTATTGATGTCAGACTCACTGGTCTATAGTTGCTCGATTCCTCCTTACTACCTTTCTTGTGAATGGGCACGACATTTGCCAATTTCCAATCTTCCGGGACGACTCCTGTTACTAATGATTGGTTAAATAAATCTGTTAACGGTTTTGCCAGCTCACCACTGTGGGTGAGCCGTGTAGTCACCCACAGATCATATTACGTCCACATATGAGGTATTTTCTGACTCGGGAGAAATTGGGCTATAAACTGTTGGGCGGTAGAGGGCTCAGGTGAACTTTCCTGGTGGGCCGGAAAACTAGTACGAGCCCCAGGGCGGCTCATACTAGTGTGGGCCACAGGGTTCCTGGCACGGGGGGTTCCTGGCTCCGCTTGGCGGCGTCTCCGCCGCCTTGGGGCTCATCATCATCACTAGATGATGAGGAGAACGAGGATGACAACAGGAAAGTAGGGTCATCCTCGTCCTCACTGGGGCTCTCGGAGTCGGAGAGCAGCTGGGCGTACGCCTCCTCGGCCGAGAACATCCGGCGGGCCATCTTAGAACGCTAAAGGGGAGTGTGTGTGTGTGTAAAACTTTATTTAGTGTGTGTGTGTGGGGGGGGGGGGTGGTGTGTTTTTATGTATACCCTACCCTAACCCACCCTAACCTAACAGAATCCCCGAAAAATTGCTCACAGCCCAAAAACTCACTGATCAGCGGTGGGGTGGGCGATGCGCTGACAGTGGCCAGGCGCTCTTTTACAGCTAAGAGTGCCGGCCACAGTCAACGCACCTACAAAAAGAAAAAAAATGCACTTGCGCCCCAAAATATGTGGGTGGGAGGAAAGCTGCAGCACCCCTGGGGGGACGGGGGTCGCACAAGTTGCTGTGGACCCCAGACACCCTCAGATCCGGGTGCTGCACACAAAAATGTACATTTTTTTTTCCACTACCCCTACCTAACCAAAAGCTCTCCCTAAATGTTTATATGCCAGATGGCACTTTATGTGGTCTCAGGGGCCACGGATCGCGGAGGATCGTGTGGGATGCAGATGGACCGACACAGGGCTCCTCTGTCCTTACTCACACAGAAGTCTGTGGGTGGGGACAGCGTAGCTCCAGGATGTTATCTCCAGGTCAATCCCTCCAACCAATCACAGGTGATCCTCACCCTCATCCTCCGTCACCGCCACCTCACAGGATCTACGGAGGGTGATTGGTGGTGTATATTACACCACTGATCACCCTCCTATTTCGGGTCACCGGAGGCCTGAATAACCTGGAAATGCTGCAAACCGCAGGTCTGAATTTACCTGCGGTTAGCAGCGATCGCCGATATAGGGGAGGATGGTCACAGGACCCCCCCTCGGCATTGTCACAGGGTGCCTTCTGAATGATTTCAGCAGGCACACCGTTCGTAACACTGCCCGCCACACAGCGGTGATCGGAAATACACAGGTACGCCCTGTGTCCATAAGAGGCTAAAGAGGCTCTGTCACCAGAATAAACCCTATTAGACCATACGTACTGCCTGGTAGGGCTCATTATGCTGATTATGTATGATAAATAGCTTCAGAGATATCTGTGTTTTTATTCATATGCAAATAAAGAATTTGAGCCCTCAGAGGCGGGGCTTAATATTCTGAGCAATGCTCTATCTATAACACCCTGTGCTCTGCACACACAAAGCCATTAATGTAACCTCCGAGCTATGACATTACCACATGGTTTTCTATACTAAGAAGCTATCACATAGTACTGCCATCTGTATGACCATATATTGTGTCCGTGGATAAAGCAGTAATATGTATATCAGCTTTTTGAGCAAATCTCAGTGTGGTGAAGCTGTAGCACGCTGTGTGTATAATACACATATATACAGTAGATATGTAAAATCCAGGATACAGCCCTGTAAACAGGGCACCCTTTACTATAGTGCTGCCCATGTACTCTTACTAAAATAAAAAAGGACTATTTACATCACACAGCACTGGAATTTGTCTCTGATCTAGAGCTCAATAAAATATAAAATATTAATTTTGTTAAAAGCCTGAAACAGGTTTTGAACCCATAAACACTACATGCAAAGCAAGTGTCTTACCACTGAGCTATAGCTCTAGACAGCAAAGATGGGGATTTTTTTGATCTATGAGATGTAGTATAGCAAAGACCACAGTAAACCTAAAATGTTTTGTGATACTGACGACTGAAGGAAGTGAGACATCAGCGTCACACATGATTTAAATTTGCCTCTTATCTAGGGCATAGTAAAATGTAAAAACTTTTTGAAGGCTGAAAGGAGCTTTGAACTCAGAAAGCCTGGACATGGGGAAGCAGCATTACCACTGAGCTACCAGCTTGCCTTGTGTAGCTTGTGATTTTTGTTCATCTATGTGATGTAGAATACAAAACCACAGTAAAGCTAAAATGTTTTGTGATACTGACAACTGAAGGACGTCAGATATCAGCGTCACACATCATTTAAATTTGCCTCTTATCTAGCGCATAATAAAATGTAAACATTTCTGGGAGGCTGAGAGGGGCTTTGAACTCAGAAAGCCTGGACATGGGGCAGCAGCATTACCACTGAGCTACCAGCTTGCCTGGCTCAAAGTTATAAGCTCAGCAATAGACAGTGTGATTTAGCAGACAAATACATAGTTTATCTATAACTCCTTCTCACTTTGACCCTGACCTATGAAGAGCATAAGTCAAACTCAGATATGAGAGTCAGGGGTCAGGGGTCAGGGGTCAGGGTCAGGGGTCAGGATCAGATGTCAGGGTCAGGTGTCAGGGTCAGGGTCAGGTGTCAGAGTCAAGTGTCAGGGTCAGGTGTTACATTGGCATTATTTTGATACTTGACTATGATATCTGACCATGTCCTAAAATGAACACTGTACACACGTGTGTGTTTCAGGACTTGGCAGGGCACAGTGTCACACCAGTGCAACTCATATCTGGTGTAACAGTAGTGTACATTTAAAAAAATATATACAATTTTGACTGTGAAATAAAAGCAGTCAGTTGCCTTCACACTTGTGTGTTTCAGGACCTGCCAGGGCACAGTGTCACACAAGTGCAACTCATATCTAGTGTAACAGTAGTGTACATAAAAGAAAAATATTACAAATTTGACTGTGACATAATAGCAGTCAGTTGCCTTCACACGTGTGTGTTTCAGGCCCTGCCAGGGCACAGTGTCACACCAGTACAACTCATATCTGGTGTAACAGTAGTGTACATTTAAAAATATATATACAATTTTGACTGTGAAATAAAAGCAGTAAGTTGCCTTCACGCGTGTGTGTTTTAGGCCCTGCCAGGGCACAGTGTCACACCAGTGCAACTCATATCTGGTGTAACAGTAGTGTACATTTTAAAAAAAAACTACAAATTTGACTGTGAAATAAAAGCAGTCAGTTGCCTTCACACGTGTGTGTTTCAGGACCTGCCAGGGCACAGTGTCACACCAGTGCAACTTATATTTGCTATAACAGTAGTGTACATAAAAAAAAAAATATACAAATTTGACTGTGAAATAATAGCACTCAGTTGCCTTCACACGTGTGTGTTTCAGGCCCTGCCAGGCCACAGTGTCACACCAGTGCAACTCATATCTGGTGTAACAGTAGTGTACTGTGGCGAAACCAACCTCGCCACGGTGTTTTGGAGGGGGCTGTTTGCCAGCCTCCTGCCCTGGGATTATGTTCCCTTAAGTTATTGGGTCTTAAGGCACTTGGGACTGAGTCCTCTGTCCCTGGATTGCATCATTTGCCTTAGTCGTTATGGACATGACAGTATTTTTTCTCGGTCCGCAAAACGGGCCTCCGTTGTTCCGTGATCCGTGTCCGTTTTTTCTTCCGTTGTGCTTCCATGTGTCTCCGTGTCCGTTTTTTTTTGCGGACCGTCAGAAATCATGGTATGGTGAAAAAAATTAATTTTTATTAACTCCACCCTAGAAACTGGTATAAATCAAGGGCACCTGAGTTTGGTTTTGTGGCCATTTTCTGTAGTCTTTCCAGAGTACAGAAGTTATTTTGGCTGCTTCTCTTTGCTGTATCACCATGTCGGATTCAGAGGAAGAGGTCGTACTGCATTAGCTCGTTTCTTGGCGTTGGGGACAGCGCACTCCTTTGTTGGACGAGGCACCGTGTAGAAGGCAACGATTTTGGGTCCATCCGATTGTTTCACAACGTTACCGGAAAGGACACTTCCATACCCTCTACAAAGATCTGCGGCTGCATCCAGGGAAGTTCTATTCCTTCTGTCGGATGTCAGTGGGTACCTTTGATCGCTTGCTGTCGTCTCTACGTACTGTCCTTACCTTTATGGACACCAATATGAGGCGCAGCATTTCTCCTGAGGAAAGGCTCATTGTCACGTTGAGGTAAGCATTCTTGAACATTTAAAGTTTCAGCAGTAATGTGCCGTGCTTGTGTCAGGAGTAACATGTGCAAGAAAATGGCTGCTGTTAGACATGTGCTACTGTTTGCTTAAGTAACCTTTATTTGTCTGTTTTTTAAATTTTATTTGTGGGTTTAAATCCAGTTAATCCCTGTCATTACATTCAAAATTAAAATGTTGTTTTTCCATTTGTGCAAGTTTTCAACTTGTGTTCAGGTAACGTTTAAGAGACACTCTAATAATCCAATGCACTGGACAGTAGTTAGTGTATAAAGTTGAATTATTTAGTCAGTCAGCTAGGTTACAGCAGGCAGTAACCTGCCTGTATGAGTGAATAACTCTCATTTAAAAAAAAAAATACTGGCGAGTGCTGTGTATTATTATATTGCCTTGAAGAGTTGGGGCCCTCAGTCAGGAGTCCTTTCTGCATGCATCCCCCAGTTTGAAGCCTAGATACCGGGCTGTATGTTAATTTGTGTGATTTTGTTCAATAAAACACCTATGTTTTTCAGGTAACATACTAATCGTACACAATGTTCGCATACTTCAGAAGTGGCTCTTAAATTTCTCCATTTCTAAGGGGCTCAACACAGTTGTTGGCACTTAGTTGTGTTAATACTGGCCTCACCCCAATAGCTGTTAGTGTTTTGCTCTTAGCCCTTTTTTTTTTTGTTTTGTGGGGTTTGGTTTAGTCAACAAAGGCCATAAGGTAGTGTGGGGGAGCCGTTTACTTATACTGTTATCCCCAAATTTAACCCACAACTAACACAAAATACTATATTCCTAATTAGTTTTTCTTCCATGTATTTTTACACCTAACTATAATAGACTGTCTACATTCAGTGCTGTCTGTCCTGTTCTTAGTGTGGCCTGTGCTGATGAATGGTATGAAAAGTTTAAGTTATTATATTGGTATTTTCCTTTGATATTTTTGATGGAGCGTGTGGCCACAGACAGGCCCTAGAGTGCTGCCTCTGCCATCCGTGCCATAGGTTTGACACCACTGACCTAGGTTTTTTAAAATAAATTGTTGTCTATAACATTATACGTGATTCCTGCATCTGATGTTCACTTTGTTTTTGTGCTGATTTTTAACTTTGTTTTCCATTTGCCAACAGATTCCTTGCCACTGGTAACTCATTTGCATCCCTGCATTTTGAGTTTCTTTTAGGAACCTCGACGATTTCTCAGATTGTACGTCACACTTGTCAAGTCATCTGGCTGCAACTCCGAGAGACAGTGATGCCGCAGCCCAAGGCGGACGATTGGTTTCGGATTGCTGAGGGCTTCCAAATTTCAGCGCAGTATCCAAACTGCATCGGGGCAATGGATGGCAAGCACATCCGTGTGAAGAAGCCTCCTCACTCAGGGTCCCGAATATTTTTCGGTAGTACTGATGGCTGTTGCTGACAGTAACTACCGGTTTATAATGGTTGATATTGGGACCTATGGAAGCACTGCTGATGCTCGCATCTTTAGTGCTTCTAGAATGGGTGAGCAGCTTTGTGCCAACCAGCTTGCCCTGCCCGAGGCCAGAAGACTGCCCGGATCTGGTGGTCCGCCGGCTCCATTTGTCATCGTGGCGGATGAAGGGTTTGCATTAACTCCCCATGTTATGCAGCCCTTCCCAAAGCGTGGTTTGGATGTCAGGAGGCGTATTTTCAACTACCGGTTGACTCGTGCCCGTCGGTATGTTGAATGCGCTTTTGGGATACTCTCTAGCAAGTGGAGGGTGTTTTTGTCATCCATACAGATGAATCCGGATAATGCTACCCTGGTGATTCAAGCTTGTGTTGTTCTACACAACTTCACCAGGATTCATGAGGCTTCTTCTTCTGGTGACATGGTTGATCTTCCTACGTCATCAGAATTGGGTTTGGATCGGACTCTGCATAGGCGACCTGGGACTGCTGGACTTGCAGTTCGGGAACTCTATGCAGACTACTTTTCAAGCCCTGAGGGGTCCTTGCCATGGCAGAGGGATGCTATTCGTGGCATTTTTTGAAATCTTCTGGCCTCATTAGTTTTTTTTTATTTTGTAGATAGTTTGTAAAAATTTACTGTGGTATAGTTGAGTGTAGGGGCTCGCAAGACACTGAGGACCCTTGACGCGGGCTTGCGGGCTGAGGTTTGTGAATTTCTAATTAAAAAATCCATAATCTTTTATTAAATTAATCTTATTTTGGACTACTAATAACATCATGTATTTGGATTTTTAAATAAGAAACCCAAAACCTTCTAATGCCTCTTTACTAATTTTTTACACAAACTATTCTGTTGCCTGATGAAGTGTGTTTTCATCCTTTTTTTGGTGTTTATCTGTTGTGACTAAAACTGGTTGAAGTGTTCCACTGTGTTGTATAATTGTAAAAACATAAGTCACTGGATTGTTTTAATTTTTTTTTACTGTAAAACAATAAAACATCTTTTGTGTTTTGATCTTAAAAATAAATTGTATTCCAAATGCAAAACAATGCTGCACTCAAACAAAATAAAAAAAAATTACAAATCAAATAAGTCTCTGGTAAAAGAGCCAGGGGCGTACGATGATGCCGGCCGTACCTGGGCTGGTTGGGGTGTACCAGCTGATGGTACTGTCCTATACTTTCCTTGGGACCCCTGGAAAGTATGTCCCGCAGAAGGAGGACCATGGCTTGTATGTTGAGCCTGCTGAAAGGAGGGAGGTTGCTGTTTTGAAGCCACTAAATATTTTTGCAGCAAATGATTTATGTCAAATAAAATGTCTCCCTGGTATGGGAGCGAGTACATTTTTAATACCAAGGCTAGGGCCGCAACACATTGTTGATGGCTAGGTTGAAGAACCTGCCTCAGCATTGGCGAAAGCCCCCTTAGCATGACTTCTTCATGCCCATCAGTCCTCCTCTGAGCTAGGAACTGGATAACTCGGGTAACATCTATCATTTCCAGAGTTGCTAGCTCAGAGGAAGACTGACGGACATTCCTCCTCCTCCTGGGCTGTTGCGTAGTTTGGGGCCTTTCGGGTTCCCCGCCACTCGTTGCCATGGGTGGTTCAGTGGTTTCCACAGCAGGAGAATGTTGCGGGCTGGATTCGGGTGAAAAAACCGCAGGTGTTTCTTCACCCCCCTTATCGGATTCTTCAGTGTCCTCCAGATTGTCCACAGTACTGTAGATAGAAATCCAAAAAATGTTAAAGATTAATGAATTTTTAATTTGCCAATCCAACATCCCACATCCGAAACAATTTTTATAGAATAAATATGGCTAGTATATATAAGGCCATGCAACATATATCACATAAGGTCGAATAAACCCAAAAATTTTCATATTCAAGAAAAAGACACATCGCATACATTAACCATTTTAGAATTTATGCTATGTACAGTGTTTCAGTAGCGTAAGTTTAAAGCACAAAACAAAGGGGTGTTGGTTGGTAGCCAGATTAAAAACGTGCAGGTTTGAAGTTAGCCAACTGAAGATATTCTGGCCTTCTAGCCCGTCCCTACTCAAGCAATGTGCCTCCATATTTGGGCAAAATATCACTACAAGCATGTCCTAATAGCTGGAAACACTCCCGACATGCTGGGAGTTGCAGTTTTAACGCTGCCTGAGTGTCCCAGTATGGATGTGCCTGACGACATTTAATCTTCATGCTCAAGGGTCATGAGGGACTTATTTTGTTTGAAAACCAAGAACAATGGTGTAAGAGAACCCCTGGTTTGAGTTTTAAAGAGAGATTGTCAAATTATACGGGTCAGATGCTATTCAAGGAACATGCACACAGCAAATTTAGGCATCCCTATTGGAAATAATATAGGAATGTTGCGCAAGAGCAATGTGTCCTCCTTCTCGATCATGTGTATGCTTGAAAATTATATGCAACTCCCAGCGGACAGACGAGTTGCAGAAAGACAATAGCCGCATATCCTATGAATATGGCCACAGTTGAAGAGCTAAGTAACTACCTAGGAAAAAGTTGGTAACAATAAATACCAACAATGTGTATGCATCATTTTTACATTCAACTACAAAAAGGGAGATTTCCGTCCAATTTAGAGGATACATTGGTGGCTCAGGCCATCCTGTCTAAAAGCAACACCAAAAAGTCTGAAAAATACCTGCAACTTCAAAAATGGCATCACACACTTGGAGTAAAGGTATAACACATATATTTTTGCATGGTGTGTAAGGACATAAATTCAGTAAAAATGAATTGATTCCGAAATAAAGAAGACTTATGGCCTCAACTCCATCACCGGACGAAGAAAGCTGAGTTGCTGTGTGTAAATGTATGGCCTTTTTTTGGAAGACCCTTCTCCACTGCGGCCCTTTTCGTTCAGCTCCCTCCGGAACTGGTCCCTGCAGCTATTCCAGCGGACCTTTACATTTTTAACTGTGAAAACAAACATCCAAAGTTGAGTAAAATGTGAATTCCACAATTTTGATCGTAAAAAGAGAAAGGATTTTTGAATAAAAAAAATAAAATAAAAAAAGTGCAGACTGCCACTTGTGGGTGTAAGAGAATGATAGACAATTTCAGGAAGGCCGAAAATATGGGGAGATTGCCTTTAAAAAATGACTATTTCCTGTAACTGGAAATAGAGAGATGTTTAAAGATCCTGTTCAACATGGCACATGTGTCCAAACTTGCCAAAAAAAGGCCCAGTATACATTACAACGGTGGCCAGAAGGTAAGGTGGGAACATACATTAAAACTTGGAGTGGGGTGTAAAATAATACATGAAAATTAGTAAAAACAGACACAGTGGCGTACTGAGAAATGACTGGCCACAATCACAAATGTTAAAGGTGGCCCCCTTACCACAGTAATTTGTTTGCAACACCTTCCTTTCAAGCCGCCTCAAGTCCAGTGGCTAGTAATGAACACTCTCTTTTCTCAGGGCGCAGTTTCTACCTTTTTTAGATTACCTATACTGTTATTGTATATATAAATGTGCAGACACTGTGGAGGGGTCCATGACAAAGTATTTTAATCCTCTACCTCCTCCTCCCGGATAGGCCATTTCAAGCTCATGGACACAATGTAGCTGCTTCACCTGCTTCCCCTACAGCAAGGCCCCTACATGTACATACCACTAGAGCAGGGATACTCAACGTGTGTCCCTTCCGCTGTTGCAAAATGACAACTCCCAGCAGGCCTTCAGGTACAGCAGGGCATGGTGGGAGTTGTTGTTTAACAACAGCTGGAGGGCCACATGTTGAGCATCCCTGCAATACGCAATTAAGTCTTGCCTCCAAAGGGACATGATTGTGAAGTCACTGAAGTACTTTCCTATATCATAAGGGACAACACAAAGACCAAACCTCAAAGTGACATTGGTTGCACGTACCTAGTTCTGCACGACCTTGGTTATCCGCTTTCTCCCAGTCGCGTGGCTTGAGGCGACGGGCCACTTTCTCTCAAGAAATCTCCTTCCGCACACGGTCCTGATACGCAGGGGACAGAGTGTCCCATAGCTCGGGCCTTTCTTGGACTAATGAAATAAGTTTGTCCACATTCCATTTGGGTATTATGAAGTGGCACAGTGAACTTTTCAAAATCTGCCTGCAGTAAATTATGTCTGTGGAAAATCACCTCACAAACAAGGCTTGCTTACTTTCAACTTCCTGTCTTTTTTTTTTTTTTTATTGCCCAAAGGACTTGGAGGCAGGTTTCCAGGCAACCAATCCGCAGAAATAACGGACGCGGATGACACACGGAAGGCTTATAAGGTGCATCCGCGTTTTTTCACGGACCCATTGACTTGAATGGGTCCGCGAACTGTGATCCGTGAAAAAAATAGGACAGGTCATATTTTTTTGACGGACAGGATACACGGATCACGGTCTCAGCTGCAAAACGGTGCATTGGTCCGCGAAAAAAAACGGAAAAACGGCACAACGGCCACGGATGCACACAACGGTCGTGTGCATGAGGCCTTACTTGCTTGGATTTTACTATTCCCATGGTGAGAACAATGGATGAAGCACATGGTGAGAACAATAGATAGCGGCCATTTTAACTCACAGACACTGTTCTGACTTTTCAACACGGTGCTATCTTGCCTGAATTTGGTGCACAGAGACATCATTCAGTAGTTTGAAACTACCAAACAGGGGACACATTTATTAGTGACTATTTTCTGTATAACGTGTATATTTTCAGTGTAACTGGCATAAAACTGTATCTTCCAAACTACTGAACGGATGTGGGTGAATTTTGGATATGTGGTTCACCCAGATCCCCCAGTTCCGAGGATATATTGGTTATGGGGTTATTGCATATTTTGGGGTTCTTGTGATATGTTTTATAAAACTGTATTTCTCTGCCTTTGATAATTACATTCGCCCTTGTGTTCAATAATCATCACCGGCAGAGGGGAGGATTTTGTGTGGGTGTGTTTCTATTGTCCCATTGTGTGTTTAAATGGTGATGTCTGTCCTGTTGTCTCCACATGTGAATTGGCGATCTCCCTTTGTCCTGAGAGATAATTGGATTGCCCTCGGTTGTCTCCGGGACAGAGAGGAGGAAACCATGATGCATTGTGGGGATGTGTTGTATCTGTCCTGTATTTGCAAACAACTGTAATAAAAACCAGGCTGGGTGTGCCAGCACGTCAGACCACTACTTGACCCTCAACACGGAGCCTTGTCTTGTTATTGGGGGATTCCCTGTATGCTGTTAGAGACTGATTGCCAGGAGTGTAAGCTGATTGTATGCTTTTCCTGTTCGTCTGCTAGCAGCTATTCGCGAGGTTCCAGTTTGGAGTGCTAGTTTGTATCCAGTTTGGGAGTTTGGTGTTCTGCAGTAGCTGTGCCTGTCTCTCAAAAACGGGCATATCGCCTAAACGGATTGTAACCCCTTGTCAGCTGAAACGGTCCGTTACATGTACATTACAAAAAAAAATACAAATTTGACTGTGAAATAATAGCAGTCAGTTGCCTTGACGCGTGTGTGTTTCAGGCCCTGCCAGGGCACATTGTCACACCAGTGCAACTCATATCTGGTGTAACAGTAGTGTTCATAAAAAATAAAAACTACAAATATGACTGAAATAATAGCAGTCAGTTGCCTTCACGCGTGTTTGTTTTAGGCCCTGCCAGGGCACAGTGTCACACCAGTGCAACTCATATCTGTGTAACAGTAGTGTAGATTAAAAAAAAACTACAATTTTGACTGTGAAATAATAGCAGTAAGTTGCCTTCACACGTGTGTGTTTCAGGCCCAGCCAGGGCACAGTGTCACACCAGTGCAACTCATATTTGGTGTAACAGTAGTGTACATTAAAAAATAAACTACAAATTTGACTGTGAAATAATAGCAGTCAGTTGCCTTCACACGTGTGTGGTTCAGGCCCTACCAGAGCACAGTTTCACACAAGTGCAACTCATATCTGGTGTAACAGTAGTGTACATAAAAATAAAAACTACCATTTTGACTGTGAAATAATAGCAGTCAGTTGCCTTCACACATGTGTGTTTCATGCCTTTCCAGGGCACATTGTCACACCATTGCAACTCATATCTGGTGTAACAGTAGTGTACATTTAAAAAAAAACTACAAATTTGACTGTGAAATAATAGCACTCAGTTGCCTTCACGCATGTGTGTTTCAGGCCCTGTAAGGGCACAGTGTCACACCAGTGCAACTCATATCTGGTGTAACAGATAATATCTGGTGTACATAAAAAAATAAAACTACAATTTTGACTGTGAAATAATAGCAGTCAGTTGCTTCACGCGTGTGTGTTTCAGGCCCTGCCAGGGCACAGTGTCACACCAGTGCAACTCATATCTGGTGTAACAGTAGTGTACATAAAAATAAAATAAAAATTTGACTGTGATCCTTGATTACCTCCCTTTTTGCAAAAAAATGTAAATGTCCTGGCATTGCTTCCGCAAACAGACCAAAAAATTTGATTACATGACTCAGAGTATAAGAATTCTCCAACTGGTGAGATGGCTTCCAGAACATTATATAGTACTTATTTTTTAATAAATTTTTTTTAAAGCTGTGTCTATATGTATTTTGCATGTGCAAATTATCATTACATAATTGTCAATATTTAAAAAATATATATATAAAAGTAACTATCCCTATATACATGTGTCATTCAGGCTTCATTAACAAAACCGGATTGCCACACGGATGAGTATAACGCCAGTCAGTCCCAACCATGTAGATAGGTCAACACTGAAGCCGCCATCCCTCCCAGGACAACAGACAATGCCATTTTCGAACCTTAATCCGTAGCAAATAAATATATATAAAAAAAAAATTTTACATCTTTCATTAGGTTCATCAATATGTCCAGTACAATTTTTATTGCACAATACCTTTTGACAAGGGAAGGCCACATGCGGTCCACAACTTACTACATTGTGAACCACAACACTGGCGCCCCAAACCCAATTTTTATTAAATAAAACATAATAAAATAATTTAATTTTGTAAATGAAGCAAAACAACACAGGATTTTTGTTTTTTTAATAATATTATTTATTTACATATTTCTTTGTCTAAATATTGACAATACATAATTAACACAGCACATGCATATGAACAATCCAAACCATGTTTTGAGAATTCTACACTCTAAACTTGTTATAGTGCAAAGTAGAAAAAGTGATTCATGCTGGTTGCCTACCCACGATTAAGAACTTTCATGTTTTACAGTTAACATTGTAGTAAAATGCAGACTCAAAAGTTATGATTCACAAATTATGATTCATAACTATGCAGAATAAGGGCATAAAAAAACCGTTAAGTACACTGTTATTAAAAAATATATATTGTTGTAAAGGTCTCAAATATCTGGTTTGTACCTGGATTTAAATTAGGTCTAATGCTTCCTGAACCACTAGTTCACATTTGATACAAGATGCATGATGGCATTGTCTTCTTCTAGACTGCTCATGGCATCATGGCAGAAAACATTAATTAATGTATTAATAACCTGGTCACTTGATCTGTTGAATTAGTCCTGTGACCCCATTCTTTCAAAACATACTATTGCTCAATGCTGAACATAGCCTTGAACAACTGTAGCAACGCCAGAATATAGCACTGGACCCACAGGCTTGTACAGTAGGCACTATATGTGAAAGATAAAAGAAAAAATTTGGAGTGGATGTGTGGAAGGGGGGAATGGGACAAGGAAAGTAGGAGGAGGAGGGATGAAGAGGAGAACTGTAAACTAGCGTCAAACCACCAGCTCGTGATTAACTGGCTACAGTGTGAGGCAGCAACCCACTTAAAAAGAAACAAAGCACAGGAACACTAATAGTGTGCCATAGGCAAGGAAACACATAACAGTATAGTGGGGCGCCAGTTATACGTGACCGGTATCACAAGGGTGGCAGTATAGAAATATATGTATATATGATGATAGATAAAATAGCTACAACAGTTCAGTTGGTGAGTCTATTATTTATATATTGTGGCTATATGAAAACATGCCATAACCATATTTAAAATAAAAAATTAGAAAAATTAGAAATAAGTTAAGTCAGGGGACTTACTTCACCAGGGAGGAAGATGAACAGGATAAGCTCAAGACACCTGTCCTCCTTACCTCCCTCTCCTGTAAGATGGATACACACCCCGTCCTTGTGATGAAAGAAAACTTGAGGGCTTCAAACCAAGGATGCTTGTTTTATTCCTATTAAAAAGCTCGACACGTTTCGGGGATTACAACTAAGTCCCCTTTATCAAGAGCATAAGTATACACATAACATAACACTGGACAGACTCACGCTTAAATAGGGAGGATGCATATCATTCGTTTGACGAATTCCATGTGGCGTCTCATTGTGGGCAGTAACTTCCTGGTCACATGACCCCCAGGGCAGGAATAGGAAGTATGTTAGTTGAGAGCTATAACTGAATATTATTGTGTTGCAGGGGTTCAATGGCTATATTCTTTAAATAACAAAATAACATAACATTTTCCCACAGGAAAATATATTTTGACCAGAGGTCTACACCCTCTGACTGTATTCCTAGGGACTAAATTTTGCTGTGCGTTCCACTGTGGAACGCACCTATACTTTGCCTGTTGAGTAATCTGCTCTCCTTTGGTGCACTCCAGCCTGGAGCGCACCGCAGCAAATCTACTTCCTGTATAGCTAACTGTCACCCGATGCGCTCCAAGCTGGAACGCACCGCTCTGGTTTCCTGCCGGAGGAGTGGATACAGTCATTTGAATTTACCATGCGTTCCAACCTGGAGCGCACAGCAGCAGCTCCCTGCAAAGGGGAGTGGCTATGATTGTTTAGCTTTACGATGCGTTCCAGGCAGGAGCGCATCCCTTAAGAATCACAACAAAAGGTATATGGACTATTAATTAGTAAGTTGCTAGGGGGCATATTGAATAGCATGCCCCGAGCATCTACATTAAATATTGGCTAACAAAAACTGGCTAATAAATATTAGAATTTAAAAGAATCTAAAAGAATCATTCTTTGTCAGGCATAGTGGTTAGCACTACACCGGACCAAAATGATACACAATAGTTAAAAATTCACAGGATATTCGATATTACAGATAATTATCATATGTAGTGACTAGTAATTTGCCGGATAAAATTAGTCGGATAATAAATATTAGATAAGAAATTAGATAAAAAAATATTAAATAATTAAATAAGGCCATTAATATACATTTAAAGCTACATTAATAAATATAAGGATGTGTTGGTATATTAGGAGGAAGCTTCCTAAATATTTTAAACTAATTAATACAAAAGGTAGATAATAAATAATCGACTCATTACAAAGTAAAGACAAAACTGGATCATATAAGTGTGGCTCCAAGCGGTGCAAATGTTGTGACACAATTCAAGATGATATAGTTGAAACAAAGATTAATTATAGTGGAGAAGTAATCAAATTAAAATATTTAATGAATTGTGGCACAAGAAATGTGATTTATATGTTGGAGTGCCCTTGTGGCCTCCAATATATTGGTCGCACCACACAAACCCTCAGAGAGAGACTTAATCAGCACTGCTCGAATATCAACCGAGGTTATTTAAAACACAGTGTTTCCAAACACTTTTCCACCAAACACAATAATGATCCCAGCAAGTTGCAATTGACACCAATAGATTGGATTCCCTATTCATACGCCCAATTATGCAAGAAAGAAATGTTTTGGATTTTTCGTTTCAATACCCTAGCTCGCTTTGGACTCAACGAGTCCCTTGAGTACTGTAACTACTGAATTCACCACACCCGCACCATTCTTAATACAGAGAGGTAGGCGATAGATGAAGGCCCTAAATTGACATTAATTAGGAACCCGCAGAGGCAAGTCTGGACATATATTAAAATTGGGATCATAATTATCCAATCCTTTATTTCCCCAGTACCTAGATATATGAAAAATATACAAGAAATGAATGGATCGACAAACTAATTTTATACTAAAACGAGCAATGTAACCAATTAACTATGACCTTGTGTATTCATCTAATAAAAAACAGGGATATATCTACCTTTTTTATTAATTAGTTTAACATATTTAGGAAGCTTCCTCCTAATATACCAACACATCCTTATATATTAATGTAGCTTTAAATGTATATTAATGGCCTTATTTAATAATTTTTTAAATCTAATTTCTTATCTAATATTTATTATCCGATTAATTGCTTACCACTATGTCTAATTTTATCCGGCAAATTACTAGTCACTACATATGAAAATTATCTGTAATATCGAATATCCTGTGAATTTTTAACTACTGTGTATAATTTTGGTCCGGTGTAGTGCTAGCCACTATGCATGACAAAGAATGATTCTTTTAGATTCTTTTAAATTCTAATATTTATTAGCCAGTTTTTGTTAGCCAATATTTAATGTAGATGCTCGGGGCATGCTATTCAATATGCCCCATAGCAACTTACTAATTAATAGTCCATATACCTTTTGTTGTGATTCTTAAGGGATCATGCATATCATTCAAAGTTCACCCATTAATAAGAAACATCTTTTATAGTATTTAATTTTGGTTACCTGTTCCTTTATGTCCCAGTATGGAGTGCATAATCCATGGTATTGTGCTCCCACCGATCACCCCCCTGCATGCTGCGGTGCGCTCCTGCCTGGAACGCATCGCAAAGCTAAACAATCATAGCCACTCCCCTTTGCAAGGAGCTGCTGCTGTGCGCTCCAGGTTGGAACGCATGGTAAATTCAAATGACCGTATCCACTCCTCCGACAGGAAACCAGAGCGGTGCGTTCCAGCTTGGAGCGCATCGGGTGACAGTTAGCTATACAGGAAGTAGATTCGCTGCGGTGCGCTCCAGGCTGGAACGCACCAAAAGAGAGCAGATTACCCAACAGGCAAAGTATAGGTGCGTTCCACGGTGGAACGCACAGCGAAATTTAGTCCCTAGGAATACAGTCAGAGGGTGTAGACCTCTGGTCAAAATAGATTTTCCTGTGGGAAAATGTTATGTTATTTTGTTATTTAAAGAATATAGCCATTGAACCCCTGCAACACAATAATATTCAGTTATAGCTCTCAACTAACATACTTCCTATTCCTGCCCTGGAGGTCATGTGACCAGTTACTGCCCACAATGAGACGCCACATGGAATTCGTCAAACGAATGATATGCATCCTCCCTATTTAAGCGTGAGTCTGTCCAGTGTTATGTTATGTGTATACTTATGCTCTTGATAAAGGGGACTTAGTTGTAATCCCCGAAACGTGTCGAGCTTTTTAATAGGAATAAAACAAGCATCCTTGGTTTGAAGCCCTCAAGTTTTCTTTCATCACAAGGACGGGGTGTGTATCCATCTTACAGGCGAGGGAGGTAAGGAGGACAGGTGTCTTGAGCTTATCCTGTTCATCTTCCTCCCTGGTGAAGTAAGTCCCCTGACTTAACTTATTTCAAATTTTTCTAATTTTTCATTTTAAATATGGTTATGGCATGTTTTCATATAGCCACAATATATAAATAATAGACTCACCAACTGAACTGTTGTAGCTATTTTATCTATCATCATATATACATATATTTCTATATTGCCACCCTTGTGATACCGGTCACGTGCAACTGGCGCCCCACTATACTGTTACAGTAGGCACTAGGCATGATGGGTGAATTACTTCATCTACATCTCTTTTTGTTGAGCCTATCACTCTGGAACATGTTAAATCTTGAATCATCCGACAACATAAAATTCTGACATTGCTCCAGAGTCCGATCTTTAGGCTCCCTAGCATATAGATTTTTTTGTCTCAAAATTCAATAAATATTATCAGTTTTTTCATACGGGTATTGTAAACGAAATGTTCAGTACCAATGTCTTGAGTTCCCTATTCATTGTGCATTTTAAAAAAGCACCTACTTTCACTATTAAACATTTCCCGGATTTTGATTGTGGTTTTAGTAAGAATTTTTTTCACAAAATGTTTTAGTTAATGCCAAGCAGGATAATAAAGTTTATATTTACATGTATTTTAAATATCCATCTTTTTACTTGTCAGTTCTAAACTTCAATTTTTTTTAAGTGTTTAGAACATTTATTATACACATTTTAGGACTCAGGTCAATCTATTAAATATTTTGCTCTATGTTTGATACTTGACACTGTATTGACCTTTCTGTAAATTACAAACATAATTTTTACACAAGCAGAAGATATATCTTTCTGCATTGTTGTTTATGAAATTAAAAGTAAAAGAATACTGAGCAGAAAAATATATAAACACATTCTTTGATTTTCTAATTGGTGGCTGCAAAATATCTAATAAAAACAACGTATTTAATTTTGTAAGTGTGCTAAAGAAATAGTATTAAAGCTACAATTTAAGGCCAAAAGAAACTGTAAACATGCAAGACATCAGCATTGAAATGTCAACTATGCAGTTAAATGACTAGAAGACTTATTGACTCATCTAAGCACAAATTGTAGTCTTATTAGGCCCCTACATGACTCATATAGATCGGGACAGTCAGCCGCATCCACCAGAGGATTTTTGAAAATGGTCTAGTATGAGGCCCACATATAGCTAGAGCCAAATCAGCAGGACAGGCAGCAGCAGATCGTGCGTTATTAGGCCCCTAGATGACTCAGATAGATCAGGAGTCAGGACAGGTGGCAGCATCCACCAGAGGATTTTTGAAGCATCAGCAGTTAAAGCAGCAGCTAAATGTGCATCCGAAATATATTACCCAGAATGGCCCCACCAACACTAAAATAATACACCTCAGATTGTATCATTTTTTAACTATGCAGCAGGAATGTGAATTCATGAATGGACCAGCCATCAGACCATGAACACAACCCAAAATGTATTAAAAACACGCTAAATGTGCATCCGAAATATATTACCCAGAATGTCCCCACCAACAAACAGGGTAGCCCAACACTAAAATAATACACCTCAGATTGTATAATTTTCTAACTATGCAGCAGGAATGTGAATTTATGAATGGACCAGCCATCAGACCATGAACACAACCCAAAATGTATTAAAACACGTTAAATTCTTAGTTTCATAGTCTAAAACTGTAATGTCGTTACATATATAATTTATGAAAATATTTACATTGAAAAAAAAAATTTGTAAAGCAATTTGACATTTTGAACACACTCTATTTTCAATTAATCAATCAGGCATCCTCTACTCCAGCAACATTCAGCTATAATTTTCGATATAAGGCACATCAATTCTGTAGCAGAACACTGCGTTAACGCAGCATGACTCAACGTGTTCTGATTCCTCTGAGCCAGAGGGATAAAGGACTGCAAGGGTTTAGTAGTGTCTCTGTTGTCCTCTGTTTGTCTGTGAGGAGGGATGTGTAACACAGGTCGCCAAACCCATACACGATTATCGCTGCTCACATCCAGCGCTAAGGACATGTGCGGGGGCAGTTCTCAATCCCCTAATTCATGACTCTGTCATGGTCCCCGTATACTGTTGTTGTTCATCGTCAGCTGCTTTTAGTGCGCAGCATGGTTCATCTATTGCCAGTTATGCAGCTGAATAAGGCTATAGTTGTGAGGCTGTACTACAATGAGTAGTGTCACACATCCCGTAGAATACTTCACTTAGGAGGGGGTGACAAGCACAGGGGAGCACATACACTGTCATCCTGCAGAGCAATGTTTGTAGACTTTTTGTAAGGCAACATGCGTGCTGGAGTAACATTGAACAGCAGTTACTATTAAATCACCTAACTTAAGTTACAGTGCTTCTTGGATGTGGACTTTACATCTATAAAGTCTTATCCAGTTTCTTTGTGAAAAATGCTGAGTAATCCATTCCTCTATAATGGTGATATTTTGTTTTATATATAATTTCCAGTCAACTTTGTAGAGATAAGGTACCTAGATAATTTATCCCAGGATGGACCACTTGTATATATCTATGTACCCCATCTCTAACAGGAAACCCCTGCATTATTCTTCCACTTAACGAGAACTGCATTATAGAGGAATGGATGGCAGTCTTGTTTTACAGATCATAAAACAATACTAATTGAAATGTAAAATCGATAAAAAATAACTCCCCTTCTGAGTAACAACAGCACACATGTTGTCTTACAGAGTCAAACATTTGCTCTGCAGGATGACAGTGTAGGTGCTGCCCTGTACCTGTCAGCCCCTCCCTAGTGAAGTCTGCTACGGGATGTGTGACACTACTCCCCGTGTCTAGTCAAGCCTCGCAACTATAGCCTTATTTAGCTGCATGACTGGCAATAGATGAACCATGCTGCGCACTAAAGGCAGCTGACCGTGAACAAAGACAGTAGATGGGGACCATGACAGAGTCATGAACGAGGGGAATGAGAACTGACCCAGGTGGCGGAGAAGTGGACACTAACACAACTGGCCCAGGCCAAGTAACTTCTTCACTGTCTTCTGGGCTTTGTTTGATCTGAGGACGGTGTGGACGTGCACATGTCCTTAGCGCTGGATGTTAGCAGCGACAATTGTGTATGGGTTTGGCAACCTGTGTTACACATCCCTCCTCACAGACAAACGGAGGACAACAGAGACACTACTAAACCCTTCCAGTCCTTCATCCCTCTGGCTCAGAGGAATCAGAACACGTTGAGTCATGCTGCGTTAACGCAGTGGTCTGCTACAGAATTGATGCGTCTTATATAGAAAATGATAGCTGAATGTTGCTGGCATAAAGGATACCAGATTGATTAATTGAAAATAGAGTAGAAAAACATGATTTAAAAAAAATTCATAAATATACAAAGGCAATTAAACATTACATGATTAGAATAAAGAAAGAATTCATAAATAATTAAAATAATAGATTACCAAATGCATGATTGATAAATTAAATATTGAATACATAAATATGATAATTAAATAAATAATGTTAAAAAATATAGATTTTTCATTAAAAAACATTTAAAAAAATACGGAATATTGGAGGGAGAGCAAAGAAGAGGGGTGAACAAGGGACCCTTCAGCGCCCTGAACCGACAGCGGGGGCCAAGAAGTCACTGCTGATTCAGGACTCATTCATTCATCCACTCAGACAGTACGCTGGAGGGGGGGCAAGAAAGTAACTCCAGCACATACTGACAGGTGTCCAGCCTGGCAACCCAGTACTCCATGGGGTCGTCGGTACTCATGCTGTCGGAAGCACCAACGGACCCCATGTAGTCTGCCACCATGCGGGCCAGCCGCTGGTGGTGACTGATGCTGCTGCTGCTAGTACTGGGTCGCGCAGACTGGTAGAACAGCCTCATCTCACCCATAAGATCACCTGCTCACCTGCTGTGTGAGATGGGCAGGGATAACTGGAGCGTGAGGCCTAGGGTTTGCCTACTCCAGCCAGTGGACCAGACAGGCCCGCAATTTTTCAATACGAGCCTGCCTCCGGCTGGCTGGTAGAAGCTGCTCCAGTTTCCCCTTGCGGCGAGGGTCTAAAAGGGTGGCCAACCAAAACTCATCCCTCTCCTTTATTTTTCCGATCTGGGGGTCCCTCCTGAGGCATTGCAGCATATGGGTAGACATGGGGAAGAGCACAGCCCACTGTGACTTTTCATAGCTGCCCGGGACCATGACCTCTTAGTCCTCCTGCTGTCAATGCTGCTGCTCCCGGTCGGAGGTGCCCCACTAAAGGTGCCCCCAGCACCGGCTCTGCCTCCTGACCAAGCCTAGACTCCTGGACGTCCACTAATTCATCATCCTCCTCCTCCTTGTCCTGGGCCTGGTCCTGGTGGAGCATGGTTGACTCTTCATGCTCCACCAAGGCACTCTCCCCAGCCTCAAGCAGGCGATCTAGTGTCCTGTCCAGCAGGAACACTAAGGGGAGCGCGTCATTGAGGCTGACATGCTCCCTGCTGACCATCTTTGTCGTCTGTTTGAATGGGGGCAAAACATGGCAGACTTGCTGAATCTGCCCCCATTCCGCATTAGTGACTCCAGCAGGTATTCCCTTACCGCCCGTCGCTGCTCCCACAACTTCTCCAGTATGTTGAGGGTGGAGTTCCACCACGTCACACTGTCCATAATCAGCCTGTGGGGGGGGGGCAGGATGTTGTCCCGCTGCAGTTTGGACAGGGACGCAGCGGCGGTTGGTGATCGGCAGAAGTGGCTGGCAATCCTACGTACCCTTTGCACAATGTCACTCAACCCTGGGTAAGTGCGGAGGAATTTCTGTATTACAAGGTTTAGGATATGTGCCATGCAGGGCATATGTGTCAGACTGCCAGCCTGAAGGGCGGCAAGTAGGTTGCTGCCGTTGTCACAGACAAACGTACCTGCATGGGGCCTTCAGGGTGTCAGCCACTTCTGGACCTGAGCCTGTAGTGCGGACAGAACATCAGGTCCAGTGTGTCTCTGTTCCCCCAAGCTCACAAGCTGGAGCACGGCCTGGCAGCGGACATGTCCCACACTTGCGTAGCTATGGGGATAATCAGACGCAAAGACAAGACAGAGAGACAAGACAGAGATAACAAAGCTAAACACGCAAACAAAAAACTATTAAAACAAAACTTTTTTACAAGGACAGACAGACAGACACAAATCTACCCTAAATCCCTAACTGACCTAACCTAAAATCTGTTATTAATAGCCCTAAACACTAACCTAAACTATTATTCTATGTCTAGATGTATTTTCAAGTCCCTAACTCCCTATCCCTAATGCCCTTCACAGATCCCTGTACTAAAACCAGCTAACTGTATCTTGTATCTTTTACCTAACTAATCTAACCAATCTAATAATTCAGACCCTAAACCTGCATCAGGTGCTTCCAATCACTCCAGCCGTCAGCCCATTGGCTGCCGAGTTCCCGCGCTCCCGGGCAGACAGATGCAGCTGTTGCGTAGGCGTGTCATTTCTGAGGTAACACCTGGAGGATTGCAGACTGCTCTTCGCTTGCTCAGCTCCATGTACCCGTCCCCGAAACAGACACCTATCAGCCATGGAAGAGGCATACCGTGAGTTGTACCCTTGGATAATAACCTTCTCTGCTGGGTGGGTTGCAGAGGAGCTGCTGGGGTGAGTTTTCACTAAGCACTGTCGGCTGCCATTGGAGTGTCCGCCGAGGCCTCGGGGCTGCTTGGCTGTCCACCGAAGCCTGTGTGGGTAGCAGCCCAGGGGCTGTCATGTCGGTGTCCGCCGAAGCCTCCATGCAGGCAGCCACGCGGCCGCCATGCGAGTGTCCGACGAGGTCTCTGGGTTGCCAGCCAGGCGGCCGCCATTCGAGCGTCTGCCGGGGCCGCCGGCTGAATGGCTGCTGGCCGAGTGTCCTGCAAAGGCTATGGGCTGCCAAGTGCACCCCAAAACCAGTCTGCAGATTCCCCCGGGACACCGTGTCCCTCAGGCCACTGCTCAGCTTGTTTCAGTCAGACCGCTGGTGGCTCCATGGTCTGAGGTGCCTGTCAGTAGAAGGGTGAGGGGATTCGAATGTACCCTGTCTCCCACACCTCATGTAAGGAGGTAAATAGGCCCTGGGGGTGAACTGCGTGGTCTCATCCCACCAGCAGTTCCAGGGGCCTAGGCAGGAGTCTCTCACTCCTCCCACTGGCAAAGAAAAGGACAGACTATGTTGTTTTGAGAGAGCGTGAATGAGCATGCACCTAACAGGTGCACCCATCCAGCAGTTCCAGCGGCTGGGCATGTTGGGTCACCCCTATCCCCGGTCACAGAGGTGGTGAGTCGTGCCAATGAGGGATCCCTGTCTCTCAAACCTTGCAGAAGAAGGTATAGAGGCACCGTGGGTGAACTGGGTGGGCGCATCCTGCCAGCAGTTCCATGAAGTAGCACTAAGCAGGCGTGTGTGATTTGCCATACCCATGCTTATATTGTAATTTTATCTCTCTTCCAAGTCACAACCGGACTGCCCTCACCTATCCACGCACTTGAGGAGATGTTGCATGAGACTTCGCACAGACAATGAGATCCAATCCAGTCTGTTAACTTCCAAGACCACCCTGAAAAACATTGCCAGCCGTGGTACCACCATCAGCTACAATCAGGTCGCCTCCCTTCAATCCACTGAGGACATTGTACAGTTCCTGGAAGACAGAGGGTTTACCATCATCGTTAAGCCCCCTTCTCCCTGGTAAGGTGCTGTTATGTCTGGTGAACCTGTGTTTTCCTCCAGAACACCCTTCTTTTAACTTGCATACCTTATACTTCTCTCTATAGTGCTTCCAGTTTGATGTCTGTTTCCTCCTCCCCAGGCCAGCCAAAAGCTTTCATCTTCCACCCCCAATGATCATGGAACTGTTTTCCAGCTTAGCAGTGATTGGGAGGATGGGGATTTAATAACCCTGAGCCTAGTGGAGGACAATGGTGCTCCAGTAACCGTGAACCCGGTGGTGGAGGTTTCTTTAGGAACCATGAGCCCAGTGGTGGATGTTTCTTCGGGAACCGTGAGCCCGGAGGAGGCTTCTTTTGGAGCTCAGAACCCAGTGGTGGTGGAGGTTTTTCCAGTAACCGCGAGCCCAGTGGAGGAGTGTTCCTCAGTAACCCTGAGTCTAGGGGAGGTGGATCTGGCCCCTTCAGGAGTGGAGGTGGATGTGACCCCTTCATTAACCATGGACCTATTCTCCTCAGCCGAGTCTCCAGGAGAAAGCGATGATAATTTATTTCAATGCACTCCCAGGTGGGTACACGACCCTCGGTGATGAACCTTGACTTTTATGGTTGCACCGTGACTGTTTTCTTTTCTCATCAACCTCTTCCCCTGTATATAGGACTTTTAAAACCACAGGGAAAGGTGCTGCACGGAAGAGGATGCAGGACGCTGGGCTGTACAACCGTCATCCCTCTGGGGATCCTCTGTTGAAGCCTTACGCCCATTACCTTAAGTCTACGCTGGGCCTGAGCAATCCTGGGCAGGATTTGGATACGGTTGCCCGGTTCCTATACTTCATGAATCCACAATGTGCCTGCCTGGACTTTGTCAACGACATTGAGAAGGTACGATCTTACTTTGACAAGCTCTTAGAAGTCAATCTCTCTCACCAGACTCGCTTAAATTGCATCCAGCGTATTCGACGGTTCGCAAAGTACAATATGCGCTCCACCAACCTTTCCATCAGGCAGCCTGAGCTGTACAAAAAGTGCAAGTTCTTCCACCGAGGACATCCAAAAGATCCTGTCCAAGCGGCTCTCAAGAGACCGGGTTGACAAGAGGTGAATGTGGAGCCAGGGGTAGGGCTGGGATGGTGGAGTCATTTGTTGGTCCTCCCCACTCCCTGTTTGTGAGTACCTAACTTCTCTGGTCTTCTTTCTCCCCTTGTCTTCGGTACGCAGCCTTGAGCCAAAAATCACCCAGCCCGTCCGAATGCCGAGCAGTCCTCAGGGACGCCAAGAGCATGTTCTTGAAGTGCATAGCCCAAGCCCGGGCCAACTGTGCAAACTCCTATCAGCAAACTGAAATTATCCTCTACCTAGAGTGCCTTCTTGTGTTAAAGCATCTTCAGCGACCGGGGGTAGTCCAAAACATGATTGTAAGTCGCTTTTCTGGTTCAGTATGTGGGGTTCTTTTTCACCATTCGTCGCTCCTCATATCTTCTCCTTGCAGGTGGGAGAGTGGGATGAGAGGATTCACCATGAGTACGAAGGTGAAAAACTATGTGTGATCGGTGTAAGAACTCATAAGACCTCTACTCAGCAAGTTGCTGCTTTCGCACTTGATAATGATGAAGAGTCGGTGAGTGTGAGCAGATGGCCCTTTGCTGGTTCCCGGGTGTTATTCAGCTCCCACCCCCTTATATTTAAACATTTTGTACCCTTGTTCTCTCCTCAGTGGTTTCAGGCCTACTATGAAACAGTCCGGCCATTGCTAACCAAAAGCGACGAATACGATTCCATGGCTAAATCCTTCCTTTCATCAGTGGGAACTGAGCGACATACTGTTTCAAGAGACATCAAGAGCTACCAATCAAAGTGAGTAGTGCCCAAGCAGTCATCCCCGCTCTCTGTCTCTTTGCTGCCCGGATCTTCAGCTAATTCTCCCCTTCGTTACCAGTTATAACCTCCCCGCCTTCCTGGCAGAGGTCAGGAAGGTTTGTGAAACATGGACGCTTGCAAGATACACTGATCCTGAAAAGTCTCTCTTTGCAAAGTACTTGGCTCACACAAACTCCACGGTGGACAGGCACTACCGAGAGAAAGTGCTGGATGACATATGTCATGGTTACAAGCTGGTGAAGAGATCTTGTGGTAGTGATGCGGGCTGGACCCCAGCTGCCGCTGCCCCCCAGGATAAAATAAACATGGTGGAGAGGGAGATGGGATGTCTGCCCAACACTTCAGGTAGCATTGATTAATATGTATGTGTAAATTAAATAAACTATTTTTCTATCTCAAATGAAGTTGGCTCAGGTCATCAGTTCCAGAGGCTTGGCATGATGACAGGCCTCTGCTGGTTCACAGAGGTGGTGTATCCTGACCTTGGAGTCAAGTCTCGCACACCTCTCGGAAGAAGGTAGAGATGCCCTGGGGGGCGAACTGGGTGGCCTCATCCCACCATCAGTTCCAGGGGCCTGGGCAGGAGTTCCTCACTCCTGCCGCTGGCAGAGAAGGTAGAATCTGCCGGTTTGAGCGAGAGGACCGGCTATGAGAACAAATCTGACTGTCGCACCCGCCCATCAGTTCCAGAGCCTGGGCATGATGATTCGCCTCACCCCGGTCAAAGAGGTGATGTGAGACGCGAGGGAGCCCCCCTTTCCAACACCTTGCGGAAGAAGGTAGAGATGCCCCGGGGAGCGAACTGGGTGGGCGCATCCCACCAAGCAGTTCAGGGGCCTAGGCAGGAGTCCCTCACTCCTCCCGCCGGCAGAGAAGGTAGAATCTGCCGGTTTGAGCGAGAGGACCGCTATGAGAACGGTGTGGCGAAACCAACTTCGCCACTGGGTTTTGGAGAGGGCTGTTTAAAAGCCTCTTGCCTCAGGATTATGGCCCATAGTAACTTTAAAGGAGAAGACAGACCAGCCGCACAGCTTAAATCTGTCTGTAGAATTGTATTTTATGTTATTATGCGTTCGGTTAAATTGTATGTTATGTGAGGGCACCCAGATAGCTAATATTATTGTATTTGTGTATTCTGAGTGCCATTCACCTAATGATATGCACTCAGACTTGAGCTATTTGGGCATACGTTAAATGTCTGTGTTTGCTGTGGGGGTGTGCCATTGTGTGTTTAAATGGTGATGTCTGTCCTGTTGTCTCCACATGTGTATTGGTGATCTCCCTTTGTCCTGAGAGATAATTGGATTGCCTCCGGTTGTCTCTGGGACAGAGAGGAGAAAACCATGATGCATTGTGGGGATGTGTTGTATCTGTTCTGTATTTGCAAAACTGTAATAAAAACCAGGCTGGGTGTGCCAGCACATGAGAGCACTGCTTGACCCTCAACACGGAGCCTTGTCTCGTTATTGGGGGGATTCCCTGTATGCTGTTGGAGACTGATTGCCAGGAGTGTAAGCTGACTGTACGCTTTTCCTGTTCGTCTGCTGACAGCTATTTGCGAGGTTCCAGTTTGGAGTACTATTTTGTATCCAGTTCGGGAGGTTGGTGTTCTGCAGTAGCTGTGCCTGTCCCTTAGAAAGCGGCATATCGCCTAAACGGATTTTAACCCCTTGTCTGCTGAAACAGTCCGTTACAAACGGATTTGGATTTTTTATCCGACCAGCAGTTCCAGGGGCTGGGCAGGCTGGCGCGTCACAGGGGTGGCGTGACACGCGAGGGGGGTGCCCTTTCCAACACCTCCCGGAAGAAGGTAGAGAGACCCTGGGGGTGGGCTGGGTGTTTGCGTCCCACCAAGCAGTTCAGGTGCCTGGGCAGGAGTTCCTCACTCCTCCCGCTGGCAGAGAAGGTAGAATCTGCCGGTTTGAGCGAGAAGACCAGCTATGAGAACGAATCTGACTGTCACACCCGCCCATCAGTTCCAGAGCCTGGGCATGATGATTCGCCTCACCCCGGTCAAAGAGGTGGCGTGACACGCGAGGGAGCTCACCTTTCCAACACCTTGCGGAAGAAGGTAGAGATGCCCCGGGGAGCGAACTGGGTGGCCTCATCCCACCGAGCAGTTCAGGGACCTGGGCAGGAGTTCCTCACTCCTCCCGCCGGCAGAGAAGGTAGAATCTGCCAGTTTGAGCGAGAGGACCGCTATGAGAATGGATTTGGATTTTTTATCCGACCAGCAGTTCCAGAGCCTGGGCAGGCCGGCACGCCACCCCTCGGTCACAGGGGTGGCGTGACACGCGAGGGGGGCCCCCTTTCCAACACCTCCCGGAAGAAGGTAGAGAGGGCCTGGGGAGCGAACTGGGTGGGCACATCCCACCTAGCCGTTCAGGGGCCTGGGCAGGAGTTCCTCGCTCCTCCCGCCGGCAGAGAAGGTAGAATCTGTCGGTTTGAGCGAGAGGACCGGCTATGAGAACGAATCTGGATTTTTTTTAGCCGACCAGCAGTTCCAGGGGCTTGGGTAGGAGTCCCCCCACTCCTCAGTTCTGCTTTCTCCACCCTCGGCTCTTCTCGTCTGCGTGAACACCTCCTCCACCCTTGATCGATTTGGCATGTCGCGACCCGGCGGGTAGGGACCCTCGCTCGGCCGGACTTTGGAGTCCGTGCCGGCATACGGCAAGCGTGTCCTCCCTCCCTTCTAGCCCGGGTCCGACGCTGCGTTTTCGCAGCTCTCGTGGCGGTCCCCTCACCCGTTCGACCCCGTCACCCAGCTCCTGCTGCCTGCGGTGGGTCTGCCCTCTGCCTCTCCCCAGTAACCCGGGTTCGTTCCGTCCCTGCGGCGTTCCCCGTGCGGCGGAGGCACGTCTTTCTCTGCGGTCGACACCCTGACGGGCAGGGAAAATGCGTTTGAAGTCGTGCGGTCTCACCACGGTCGGACAGCCTCCTGGGCCTAAGGGACACGCGGGTCGTACGCCCTCCGCCGCTCCCCAGCGACCTGATTTATTTCGGGCCTAAGAGATGCGTGGGGTGTCTGCCCATCGCCGCTCCTTAGTAACCCGGGTCGGTCTTTCCGTTCTCGCGGCGGCTGCGCTGCTTCTCTGCGGTTGACACCCGTACTTCCAGAAAAAAAGGTGTCTGAAGTTGCGCGGTCTCGCCGTGGGAGGACCTCCCGGGCCTAAGGGACGCTTGGGTCGTATGCCCTCCGGCGCTTCCCAGTCACCCGATTCATTTTGGGCCTAAGGGATGCGTGGGGTGTCTTCCCTCTGCCGCTCCCCAGTAACCCGGGTCGTTCCTTCTCCGCGGCGTCCCCCTGCGCGGCAGCCAGGCGCCTCCTCTGCTGTCGTCGGGCTCCCCATCGCCGGCCAGCCGGTGCGGCCGCGCGATCCATTTGTTGGCGACCCCACGGCGGGGTGAACCTGCGCCTTCCGAGTGACCTCGCCCGCGGGGGCGTGGGATCATCTGCGCCGCATAGCCCTGCGTTTGCCAGAGAAGAGAGACTACAGGGTTGAAGCGGGTAGACAAGGAGCCTGAGAGGCAGGCGACCTGTCCCCGGGCCTCGGCCCTGGGGGCTTCTTCTCCTCCTCCGCCACCTCCTTCCCTCTCACCCCCACCGCCCTCGTCTGCTCCTCTGCTGTCAGCAACTAGGAAGGGGGAGGAAGAGGGACGCGCTCGGTCGCGCGCGCCCTTCAGGGGCGTTTGGTCAGACTCTGGATCTTTCCTTCCGCCTCCTCCTCCCTCTCCACGGGGGGCGGCTTCTCCGGAAGCCCCCTCCTCGCTCCGTCGCCTACCTGGTTGATCCTGCCAGTAGCATAAGCTTGTCTCAAAGATTAAGCCATGCACGTGTAAGTACGCACGGCCGGTACAGTGAAACTGCAAATGGCTCATTAAATCAGTTATGGTTTCTTTGATCGCTCCAACCGTTACTTGGATAAGTGTTAAGGCTGGCCGCAGGCTAGCCTGGATTTGTGGGAGGGGCCAGTACCTGTCTTAAGCGGTCTGGCTCTCCCAGGCAGCACGTCTGCATTTGGACGTCTGCTACTTCCGGGTGTGACGTCATCAGCAAGCGTCCTGCACGAGTGGGTCTCAGAGAAGCCGGGTGTACCTTTCCCTTGAGTCTGCAAGCTGTTCAGATCGTTTTCCAGGATAACTGGTTTGTTTGGGGAGTGTGGCAACGTGGGGGAGGGTAGGAGGGTGTGAAGAGAGGGGGAAGTGTGCTGGAGGATCGCTTCTCCTCACTACGTTCAGGCACATGCAATTCAAGTTTTGGCACCAGGGGGCAGCATTGTCACATGGTTGGAGCTCATTGCCTTTTCAGCATAACCTGCATTTAAGTTCATACAGGGGCTGCGTGTCATCTGGGCTCAGCAGGTTAAAACTCTAGTAGCTGGGTCCTGGTGCCATTACTGGGTTGATTACTTACAAGGTTGCTGGTGGTGCACATGTTTGACACTCTTCACATACACTACATACATACCTTAGACACATAGTTCGCACATCAGGCAGTTTGACGGGGGAAAAAAAAAAAAAAGTGGGTTGTTAAATAAAGAAAAAAAAAAGGTGGATTGTTTAATAAAAAATAAAAAAAAGTGGGAACCTTTTTCCACCAAACTTCGTGCATACACCACTAGCATAGGTACATTCGCTAGTACAGCAACACTCTCGCACGACAGTCAGAGACACCTCACATCATCTCGTAGAATAGTGTCATATGTCATCGTCTGTTTTCCACAAATCCTATACTTACATACATCACCTACCACGTCTGTAGGTTCGTTAGCCCGCAGTGTCCGTTTTTAATGAATCTGCCACGTCACAGATTCAGACAACTTCGGACTCATCTCATACGTCAGTGGAAACGACCATCATACTCCCTGTCAGCCTCGTCGGCTTCTCGTCAAAACGTTTCACGCTGCTGGGGGGGTGGGGGTTAGATTCTGTCACCTTGTCTGTCGGCTTATGGGCAGCAGGTCATAGGGTTAACAGGTTTTTGTTTTTGTTTTTCTTTCCTTTCTCCTCTCTCTTCTCTTTTTCTTTCTTCGTTGTTTTTGTTGTGGTGTTTCAGTCGTCATGTCTCAGCCTTCAGATATTGAGAAGTTTGTGTCCTTGCCTCCGTCTCCAAAAGGGTCCGAACACGGCAGCACTCCATCCCTCAGGGCTTGGACAGTGCCTAAATTGACGGCCGAATTGCTCAGGAGAGGGATTCCGTTCGCGGCTACAGCCAGAAAGGCGGAACTATTTAGACTTCTGTTTCCCGCTACACCACAGGCCAGGCCTGCTGCTACCAGCGACAATACCACCATCACCAATTCATCACTCTGTGTTGAACACACTCACTAGTTCCATCCAGGATCTACAAGCCCGGATGGAGGTAATGGAACAGCGTCGCGACCCCCCCCCCCCCAGCAGTTGGGCCAGCTTGTGGCGCGGCACCTCAGGCTGTGGTCACAGGTACCGTGCCTACTCTACCATCGACAGGTAACCTGTCACAGGGAGGGGGAGTACCTTCAGTGGCGCCGGCATATTTCGTCAGGCCCAGTATTAAAAAGGACATCTTAGAGGGCAAGGATGTCAACTTGGCATCCTTGTTAATTACGTCCCACGACGTAACAGAAAATAAGTCCTTCGGCTGTAGCGAGTTATCAGTGGTACTTAAGTCCAAAGACCCCAGGCTCAGTCGCAAGCTGACCCTGGCCGAGTTCGTCCTGGCTTTCAGCCTATTCAGAGACGTTTTGTGTTCTGCCAGCCCCAACAGGAGAGAGGAGTTGGACATTTACCTCTACAGGGTGGTAGATTTGGCGCACAAGTACGGGGGTACAGCGTTCTATGATTATCATAGGTCCTTCTCGGCCAAAGCGGCAGCCATTTGGGCCCAGTTCCAGGTAGTCACGGACTGGAGCAATATTGATATGGAGTTATTTTGTAGGCACTTCGCCAGCTTGAAGTCCCCGGTGTGCGCCACATGTCAGTCTCCTGCTCATACTACCGCCTGGTGCCCATTGGCTGACCTCACAGCTGCCCCCAGTACCTCCAGAGGTGGGATCAACCCGGGTCCTAGCCAGCAGTCAACCCAGTTTGACAAGCTGGGGAGACCCATTCATTACTTGGGAAAAGCCCAGCTCTGCAATAACTTTAACTATGCTGTCTGCAATTTCAGCCAGTGCAGGCTCCTGCATATCTGTGCCACATGTTTCAGGGCACATCCGGTCACTGTCTGCACCGTGAAGCCGGCATGACTGAGCCGGGTGAATGTCGAGGTACTAGACCAGCTGCTGCGGCTTCATCCGGTTCAGCCGTTCCGCGCTTTTCTGGTGGAAGGATTTTCACGGGGGTTCCACACTGGGCTCATCACCTTGCCACAGCAGACTCATGAATGCCCCAACCTGCAGTCGGCTTCTAAACATGCTGGTCTGGTGGATCTGCTGTTGGCAAGTGAGCTGGAGAAGGGCTTCATAATTGGTCCTTTCCAGTCCTCTCCTTTTTGCACATGGAGGGTGAGCCCGGTGGGGGTGGTGCAGGGAAAATACTCCAATAAATTTTGTTTGATTTATGACTTGTCTGCTCCACATTCTTCCCACGTTCCAAGTCTTAACTCATTGATTCCGTCTGAGGAATTTTCGTTGAAGTATACTTCCGTGGACCAGGCTATCCAGGTCATTCTACAGACAGGCAGGGGTGCTTGGCTGTCCAAAGCAGATGTCTCTGATGCGTTCAAACTGCTGCCCATTAGCCCATCTCTCTGGCAGTGGCATGGCATCAAATGGAGAGATGCTTACTATTTCGCCACCAAGTTGACGTTTGGTTCTAAGAGCAGCCCCAGTCTGTTTGATAAGTTAGCGCAGGCTCTGGAATGGATTTTGTTGGAAGTACGGGGTTGCCAGAATGTCATTCACTACCTGGATGATTTTCTGTTGAAAGAAGAACCCTCACGGGCGCCTGTTGACTTGCAGGTTATCTTGCAAGTTTTCAAGGAGTTAAACATTCCGGTGGCTGCCCACAAAACAGAAGGGCCTGCGCAGGTTGTCACATTCTTGGGGATCTCCCTGGATTCACGCGACATGTCGGCCAGTCTGCCACAAGACAAACTCGACAGGATCAAGTCAGGTGTCCGTTCCTTGCTCACGTCTCAGGTTTGCACCAAGAGAGAATTGCAGTCTCTGTTGGGTATGTTAAACTTTGCCATGAGGATCATTCCTCAGGGTAGATCATTTATTTCAAGATTGTTAGTCTTACTCCAACAGACCAGTGATTTGGACGCATCAGTGCATCTTAATGCCAACGCCCGAGCAGATCTGTTCATGTGGGACAGATTTCTCAGCGGGTGGAATGGCATTTCCATGTTTATTCCAAGGGCCACAGTCTGATTCTCCACACATATTTTCAGACGCAGCTGCCTCGATAGGTTTCGCGGCCATATTTGGCTCACATTGGTTCGCCGGCTCATGGCCCACTGCATGTACTACAGATGCCGGGGTTTTCTCAGACGTCGGCATTGTTCGAGATCTATCCTATAGTAGCAGCTGCTATAGTTTGGGGGCATAGGTGGTCGGGTCACACGGTGGTTTTCCACACTGACAACATGGCGACTGCAGAGATCATTAACAAGGGTAGATCTAAATCGTTACTCATCATGTCTTTCATGCGTAGGTTGACCTGGATAGCCCTAGAACAGGGGTTTCATTTTCATGCCCTGTTTTTGGACGGGGTGAGCAATATTGCAGCTGATGCTTTATCTCGTTTTGATTTTTCACGCTTTTTCTTACAGAACCCAGAAGCAGACTCAGTGGGCACCCCGGTACCGGACTGGCGGCTGCTGGTCTTGGACTAAACTCTCTGATGGTGGTCGCCAGTTCACTCATTACAAAGTCTTTGTCGACCAGTACATTGAGGTCATACAGGCCGAGAGTGGGTGGTTTTCTTAGACTTCCAGTTGGTATATCCTAGGGGTGACACTGGTCAGGTCAAGTATATGATGGCTTTCGTGTCTTATTGTCACTCGGTATTGGCTTTATCCTACAACACCATTAGGCTATATTTGGCTGGGGTGCAGCATTTTTTGGCACTTCAAGAGCCAGACAGACCCTCTATATTTTCAGCTCACCCGATCAAGGCCATCCTCAGAGGCATTCAGAAAAGCCAGGTCACGGTCAAGTCGGTACGTCAACCGATTAAGGGGGACACGTTTCGTAGCCTGTCGGAAGTCCTCACATTGTCACCATTCGGAGTCCTTCCCAGCCTGGTGATCAAGGCAGCAATGTACTTGGCGTTTTACGGGTTTTTAAGACCAGGTGAAGTGACACAGGCCAGACAAGGGGCGGTGGCTCTCCGCAAGGGAGATTTAGTCAGGATGGGCAGTAACTTTCATTTCCAGTTGCCTCACAACAAAACAAGGCAGGTAGGTCCCGGCCATGTAGTTAAGTTCTTCCAGACCACAAACGCATGGTGTCCAGTGACAGTCTTGGACAACCTCTTGCTGGCCCTTAGTTGGTCCACTGACGTCCAGCCAGTTCATCAAACATATTCGCATCCTGTTGACCAGTGTAGGATTGAATCCGGCTCAATTCTCGAGGCATTCTTTCCGCATCGGTGCGGCATCCGCAGCGTCCAAGCATGGAGTTCCTGCGCATATCATCAAACACTTGGGGCGCTGGCGCTCCGGGTGCTTTGTGCGGTATATCCCGGAGCCACAAGCGGAGCTGGTCCAAGCATTCAGTACGTTGGCAGAGTAACACGTCAGGCCAATCCTTCCCTCACTGGTGGGTTTTGCCCCCTTTTTCAGGCATACCGACCTAGTGAGGCCAAGGCACACCTCAGGCCAATTAGGTAGGGGGGTGGTGGTTGGGCATCTTCCACTCGTCAGGTCCTGACCACAAGTGTTAAGGCTAGCCTGGATTTGTGGGAGGGGCCAGTACCTGTCTTAAGCGGTCCGGCTCTCCCAGGCAGCACGTCTGCATTCGGACGTCCCCTGCCCACCCATTCCCATTCTTCATTCAGTCATTCAACCATCACATTCAGGGTATGCCCCCTTTTTCAGGCATACCGACCTAGTGAGGCCAAGGCACACCTCAGGCCAGTTAGGTAGGGGGGTGGTGGTTGGGCATCTTCAACAGGTCCTGACCACAACTGTGGTAATTCTAGAGCTAATACATGCCGACGAGCGCTGACCCCCAGGGATGCGTGCATTTATCAGACCAAAACCAATCCGGGGGCAAGGGCACGGCGGGGCCCGCGGGCGGGGGTGGTCTCGGCCTCCCCGATTCCCGCCCGCTGCCGCTCTCCCCGGCCGCTTTGGTGACTCTAGATAACCTCGGGCCGATCGCACGTCCCTGTGACGGCGACGATCCATTCGGATGTCTGCCCTATCAACTTTCAAAGGTACTTTCTGCACCTACCATGGTGACCACGGGTAACGGGGAATCAGGGTTCGATTCCGGAGAGGGAGCCTGAGAAACGGCTACCACATCCAAGGAAGGCAGCAGGCGCGCAAATTACCCACTCCCGATTTGGGGAGGTAGTGACGAAAAATAACAATACAGGACTCTTTCGAGGCCCTGTAATTGGAATGAGTACACTTTAAATTCTTTAACGAGGATCTATTGGAGGGCAAGTCTGGTGCCAGCAGCCACGGAGTGAGGAGGTGTGTCTGCTGAGCTCTCTGAAGCTCCACAGCACAGGCCTCTCTGGGGAGTTTCCTAACATCTGCTCCCCAGGAGGAGTTCCAGACTTGCGGGGAGTTTTTTTACCATCTCTCCCAAGCCCGGGCCCTGCCTCTCCCTAGGGAGCTGGCAGGGTCCTGCGGCCATGGCATCCCGCAAGGACGCCCCTGCTCCCCGGTCTGGGTCGGCGGGGAGTAAGAGGACACAGCGACCAACCAGGAGTGATGACGGCGAGGGGGTAGCAACATCCGGACGCAGTAGCGGCAGCCGAGTCCCCCCTGAAGACCCAAAGCCGCATGGAGGAGGAAGCCATCCCGCAGAAGATCAGGAGGTGTCGTCCCAGGTAGGTTGGGGGTCCCGGAGGGAGGGAGAAAGTACCCTTGCCTACAGCTCTCGCTTAGCTGCCCACCTGTGAGAGTATGATAATCTGGGACGGCACCTCAAAGCTGTAAGGAAAGAACTAAAAGAGACAAGGGCTAAGTCTACCATCTCTTCAAGGGCAAAGAGGCCCCCCCTTACAGCAAGAATCAAGGTTTTGAAAGAGGACTTGGAGGCCTCCTTGAGGCGGCAGGACCATCTGCTAGAGGGCAGTTGTCCCTTTAAGGACAAGTTATTGAATGGGGATCGGTTCTGGGAGATGGAGGCTGTGAGGAGAGGGGAGCTGTGCGGGGGTGCAGAGAGCAAGATTGAGGAGTTGGAAGACTCCGGATCTCTAGCACCCCAGGCAGGCCCCCAAACCTTGCAGCCTGAACCAGCCCCCCCTGTGACCCCGGTAACAGAAGCATCAGTAACATCAGAAATAAATAGTGGCATTCCGCCTGAGCAGATGCGCTTACCATCATCAGAAGAGGCCTCAGCTATGGAGGAGGAGGGTAGTGAGGAAGATGGCGGCGGGCTATTAACGGAAATCCGAATGTTGGAATCACCATGGGTGGATTTTTGGAACTTCGCCTTCGGAGATGATTTATTGGATGAAAGCGGCAAGAAAAAGAAAAAGACAACTGCTAATATACAAACAAGCTTTGTCTATGTGTCAAATACACGCTTGGTGGGGGCTGAAAAGTCCACACCAGGCGTGTATCCCGCAAAACTCCCCGGCTTGGTATCTGAGGTGGTGTCTGAGCGGAGGAGCGGGGAGATTGAGAAATCCAAAATGGCGCCGGACGCCATCTGTGCAAGTCAGCCACATATTGAAAGTGGAGGGGGTGGGCAGGGAAATCGAGAGGCCCTGCCCACCGTTCTGTCAGCCGCCCCGTCTGCTACTCTGGTTACCGCCCTGCCTGCCGTCCCGGTGTGTAGGGTGGTGCTGGGGCGGTGTGATGATGGGGTCACCGTTCTTCCTACACAGGGCGGTGATAGCTCCGGGTCCCCGCATGCAGCTGCAAACGTGCGGCGGGGATCAGGGGAGGCAGCGGTGGGCGTTTACGTGGCCGGGGGTGTGTCTGGGAGTGTGTCCGGGCATCCTCCTGTCGACACGCATGTGGGCGTGGCCGGGGGGGTGCCTGGCCGTGCTTCTGGAACTCTTTTTTATTATAAAAATACAAAACATAACAATAAATACATACAAAACATAAATGTAAACAAAGACAGCATTCCAGCTGCCCCAGCCACACTCTCACACACATTCATACCTACAACTATGAACCTAAATATTACACATATCATAAACTACACATAATAAATAAAACTACACATAATAAATAAAAATTACCTAGCCGGTTCGGCTGTAATCCTAAACCCAAAATAACAGAAAAAATAAAGGCTATTCTTGCCAAATTTAAATCAAATTAAAAAACAAAACTTAAACCAAAAATAAGGCTACTCGCCATAACAAAAAATTTAGGCAACTTGCCCCTACAAACAAAGAAAATGTTTTTTCTCAACTTATCCTAACCTAAACTGTCCCTAACCACTCCCTATTCTAAACTAAGACCCTCAGGGCTGACCTCCACCTCATGTCCTCAGCATGTCCGCATAGTCCGAGGCCAGCCCCACCACCACAACCCACATCCAGCCCTCGCCCCATGTCCTCCCATGTCCGCGTAGTCCTGGACTGGATGCAGGCCTCCCCACACTTAAAAAAGTGCCCTCCCCTCTCACTAGCCCACCCAACCTAACTAACCCCACTTACCCTATCCTCAACATAATATAATATATACACATTACATACAATATACCACACACAATAAACATCACTATAACTCACACATAACCACTCCCGAAGGACCAAGTTCAGCCTTTGCAAGCCTTTCAAAAACCATATACTTTATTCCAAAACAAAAATCTAAGGTGAGAGTATCAGCCCACCACCAGGAGGAGTACTACTAAACTACGGTACACTAAAAGCAAAGCCTCTCCAGAGGAGAGAGGCCCTACTGGTACCCAGTCTTTCATACTCAAGAGAACGCACCTTCACCAGGTCCCCCAGAATGTTCCTACACACCTCATCCACTGGGAGGACTTTCTGCTTCGTTGAGACTAAACACCGTGCATTCCACGTGTAGAACCTAACCACTATACTAACTAAAAAACATGTGCACAGGTCCCGTCTTCCCAGGTCTCTGAGCACTCCATAGGCCCACTCCGCATAGGAGAGGCTGGCTAGCCTAGGCCAGCCAATGGAAGCTCCCACCCGTTTGTACACTGCTGTATTAAAGGGACACTGAAGCAGGAAGTGCTCCATACTTTCCAGTATGGAGCCGCACTCCTCCCGGGGACAACCCCTTTCATCAGAGTTCCTGTACTTCAGATTGTCCCTTACATACAGCCTCCCGTGAAAGCAGCGCCAAGCCAAGTCCCAAAACTTCGAGGGGATCCTTACAGAATTTAGCAACTGTAACCCCTTGTCTAGATCCCGGCTTGGGCAATCCTTGAGGGCCAGGGGCTTCTGAAAGTGGGATCACAAGACCCTCTCGTCAAGGGACCTCCTTGACAGAGTCCTGATTTCCCCTACCTCCAAACCCCACCGGCGGATCACCTTCAGAATCGGGGTGACATAAGCCGGAAGATATCCGTGAGGCGTACGCAAGTCCTTCACTTGCCCTCCTGTCTCCCATTCCTGGAAGAAAGGCCGAAACCACGCCCGGCAGGAGACTACCCACGGAGAAGCCCTCTCCATCCAGAGGTTCACCAGATTCGCTTTAACAAATGTGTTTACAAGAAACACCACGGGGTTAACCATAGATAACCCCCCTAGTCTCCTTGTGCGGTAAGTCACCTCCCTCTTGATCAGGTTCATTCTATTCCTCCATAAGAGCTGGAAGAACAGACTGTAAACCCGAGTCCAGAGAGGCTCTGGCAAGATACACACACTGCCCAAATAGATCAGCAAAGGGAGCAAGAAAGCTTTGATCAGGTGCACCCTTTCCCTGAGGGTCAAAGACCAGCCCTTCCACTGGTCGACCTTCTGAGCGGCGATCTTAAGCCTGTCGTCCCAATTTTGGGTGGGATAATCCCCATGGCCGAAATGGATGCCTAGGACTTTGGCTGACGACTGGGGCCCTGGGAGGGTGTCCGGGAGATCGAAAGCTGGATCACCCCCTCCCAGCCAGAGACTCTCACAATTATCCCGATTGATCATGGACCCGGATGCCTCCGAGTAGCGATCCACCTCAGACATCACGTATTCCGCCTCCCCTCTCGAGGACACGAAAATGGTGACATCGTCGGCGTTACGCTACTGTCCTCAGAGTGGCTACCGGCGCCGCCGGTTCCATCCCGACAATCGCCAACGGTCCACGATTGACCCTCTTAAGAAAGGGATCAATCGCAAACACGTATAAAAGCAGGCTCAAAGGACAACCCTGGCGAACGCCAGACCCAACCTCAAAAGGGCAGCCAGACCAACCGTTCACAAGCGGGAAACTCTCCGCCCCCGCATACAAGATCTTTAACCAATCGACAAACCCCCCGGCAGGCCATACTTCAGAAGGACCGACCAGAGGTACTCGTGGTTCACCCGATCAAACGCCTTTGCTTGATCTAAGGACAGCATGTACCCCTTCCAGCGGCCTGCCCTACTCTGTTCCACTGCCTCTCGGACACCGAGGACAGCACTAAAAGTGCTGCGGCCTGGAACTGAGCAATGTTGAGCCACCGAAAGGAGTCGAGGCGCAAATTTCACCAGCCTGTTAAACAGTATCTTGGCCAGAATCTTTCTGTCTGTATTGAGAAGTGCTATGGGACGCCAGTTCTCAATACGGCTCGGATCTTTACCCTTTGATAGAAGGATCAGGGCTGACCTCCTCATTGACTGAGGCAGAGTGCCCGAGGATAGACACTCATTGAATACCTCAGTCAAGAGGGGACATAAAGAGTCCTTAAAGGTCTTATAAAACTCGGATGTTAAGCCATCTGGGCCTGGCGACTTCTTCAGAGCTAACCCTTCCACCGCCAGGATAACTTCCTCCTTTCTGATCTCTGCTACCAAAACGTCAAAAGAGAGGTGAGCTTCTGACTCAGGGGTGATTTCAGCCAGGAAAGCCGACATCCTGTCCCGATCCAGATCCCTCTTCCCCAAGAGACACGAGTAAAAGGATCTGACTACTTCCAGGATCCCTGATCTGGACCTGTTCAGAGACCCCGTACCATCAACCAGTCCTGTTATTAACTTACTCTTCACTGGCATCTTACAGTTTCTGTAGGGGTCAGGCGAGCGGTACCTCCCGAAGTCCCTCTCAAAAACCAAATATGTGTGTCTATCATACTGGCACCTCTTGAGAAAAGATTTCACCCTGGAGATATTCTCGCGGCTACCTCCAGTCGAGACCAGATCTTCGAGTTTCCTCCTCAGACTCTGATACAGGCGGTACCTGTCCAGAGACCTGAGGCTCGAGAGCTGGTGAAAGAACTTTGCAGCCCGGTCTTTGAATACCTCCCACCACTCTGACTTAGTGTCACAGAGATCCAGCAAGGTTACCTGACTCTGAAGAAAGTCCTCAAAGGATTGTCTCACCTCTGCTTCCCCCAGGACTCCCGCATTCAGCTTCCAGTAACCTCTTCCCATTTGGGGGGACTCTGAAATATTCAGAGAAAACATAATCAGACAGTGGTCGGAGAATTCTAACTCCACAACCCTTAAGGGCGAGAAAGTAGCCTCCTCCTTCAAAAAAAACCTATCTATTCTAGACCTAATCCTATCTCCTCTATAGAAAGTGAATCCCCCGTGGTCTGGGGTGTGCCTAATGTGGACATCCACCAGACGAACCTCACTAGCTATGCTATTTAAAGCTACACTATCATAAGCCAGCCGGTCTCTGGTGTCTCCCCTATCTTGGGACCTCACGATGATGTTAAAGTCCCCACCAAAGACCACTTGCCGGCTTGTAAAAAGGAAAGGCTTGATCCTCATAAAGAGACATTTCCTGTCCCACTTGGACTGGGGCCCATAGATGTTGATTAGGCGCAGTTCCTGTCCCTTCATGAGGATATCCAAGATCAAACACCTCCCCATTACCAGCTCAACCACCCGTCGGTATTCTACCGGTAGGGTGAAAAGAACCGCCACTCCGCTATACGGCTCAGCCGCAAGAGACCAGAAGGAGGGCCCAGATCTCCACTCCCTCTTCGCCTTATGTACTTCTGCCAAGTTTGACAGTCTGGTCTCCTGCAAAAATAAAACATCAGCTTCAACTCGGCTGAAAAAATCAAAGGCTGTATAGCGAGCTGCATACTTGGTGTTTAAGCTGAATGTCCTCCTTCCTTCCCACCCTTCCTACCCCTCCCGGGGCTATCCTCTAAGGCGGCACGTCCTCTTTTGAGAGAGACGGTGGTGTCCATACCTTCTGTCACCACCGCTCCCTCTTGCGTACCACCCCTGTCTTTCTCGGTTCCGGGAATCTGGTTTGCCTCCTCTACTGGGGACCTTACGTCCGCACCAGAGAGGGGCACGGGGCCTCCTGGAAGCCCTCCCACCTTCGCCCCCGGTACCCCACCTCTTACCTCCTCCCCGGATGAAGAGGAGGCGGAGATCTCATCCAAAGTGAGATACCGGTTGGAGAGCCCAAGAGGGGAGCCAGTTACGCCTTCCCTGGCTACTTTGGTCGGGCTGTTTTTCTTTTTTGAGTACCGTTTCCGTCTGTTGGTATAGGACCTAGTCTCATTACCCTCTGCTACGCTTTCGTAGTGCGAAGATCCCATCGGCTCGGTCTAGTCTCTCGATTTCCGCACTCAGCTCCCTGTCCCCTAGGGTCTCCGAACTACGGGAGTCAGCCACTTGGGGAGGGGCAGACATCACCCCGTTGTGGTGGAGTTCCTTCTGCTCCCTCTCCGCCTGGCGTCTCTCCCTCCGCCTCTGCCGGGACGAACCGCTCTTGGTCTTCACTGACCCCTCAACTCGACTGTCTCCGCCAGCACCCGCCTCAGCCGAAGAGACCTCCTGGCCCACTCCTGCGTGAGCTCGGGCCGCATTGACCTCAGAGAGGGGACAGCGACTAAATGGGTGTCCGAGCACACCACACAAGTTGCACCTAATCTCCTTACAAGATGCGGCAAGGTGACCTGTCCCTCCACACAACGCGCACTTCTGCACTTGGCAGCTGGCGCTGAAGTGCGAAGGGCTGCCGCACTTGTGACAGAGCTTAGGCTGCCCCCTGTAGAAAACAAGAATCCTATCCCGGCTGATGAAGGCTGAGGATGGAATGTGGTAAACCGTACTTCCCAGACATTTCAACTTCACATTGAAAGTCCAGGCTCCCGACCAAATGCCAAATTCGTCCAGGTTTTTAGATGGTACATCCTGGACGTCACCGTACCTGCTTAGCCAGGTCAGAATATCAACGCAAGAAAGCGATTTGTTACGGGTCAAAAAGGTCACTTTCTTGACGTTGTTCTGCCGGGTTATCGCCTGGGCGAAAAACCCCTTCCAATCCGGTAAGTACTTCACCAGCTCATACACGGACCAGAAAAGCTCTAGGCCCTCCGGACGGGCAAAGCTGATGTCGAACTCCTTGGAACCATAGGGATGTATCAGGGCGAAGATGTCAGCCACCCTGAAACCCATCCCAAGCAGGAGCTCCACCACCCTTTTCCTTGTAGGGCAGGCATCATCGCTTCTCCACTTGAGACAGACTACATTCCGTCTGGTCCCAGGGCCGGTTGTGGGTAGGGACCAGGTGGTCTCGCCCCCCCCTTTCCTCTCGGAAAGCTCGCAGCTTGCAGGCCGTGCCTGTCTATCCATAAGGATAGATCCACTTTCTCACCCTCTACTATCATTGAACTCTCCCCCCTTTTGAGGGCCTCCAGGTGTCGCCGTTGCAAGTCACCAACCGCGACTCCCGGGAATGAGGAAGCCAACGAGGCTAGCCCCTCCCCCCCACGGCCGCAGCCACACTGGCATAACTTCTGCCAGGTGTTACGGCCGCAGGAGGGGCAACCGAACCGGCCCTCCCCACTACACGAATACCAGATGCCACACCGGATCCCTCCGGAGGGCGGACACCAGGAGCTGCCGCCACCGCTTTTTCAGCGACGGTCCGCTGACCCCCAGCATCCACCCCACCTTTGGGACCCGATGCGGCACCTCCACCAACATCACTACCCCGCTTACATGCACCCCTTCCACCTGCTAGGACAGCTGGTGCAACAAATGTCACACTATTTACATTACGCACATTACTACCACTTTCACTGCCACAAGCCCTCCTCTGCTGCCCTCAAGATCTGGGCATTGGTGATAATATTCCTCTCCTCCCCAGCACTTAATTCAGCGCCGGAGGAGGCGGAAACAGAGGGGGCGCGCCCAGTGGCAATGTACTCCGCCACATATTGTGGTGCAATTATACCCCTTTTGGAGGACCGGGGTACCGCAAACTCCTCCTTCTCAGCTACTCCGACTCTTTGTTCTTTCGCGCACAGGCGCTTGCTTGCCGTGCCCGCGAATTCACTTGTGGCACTAGGAGCGCGCCCGGAAGCACAGCCCGGAACCCCCCCGGCCACGCCCACATGCGCACCAACCGGAGGGGCCCCAGACGCGCCCCCGGACACACCCCCAGCCGCACTTCCAGCCGCATCATCACAGGTAAGATGAGGACCGCGCCCAGGAGCGCACCCGGACACGCCCCCGGCACCATCCTCATGTACAGGAACAGCGCTGGGAACGCCCCCGGACACGCCCCCAGCCGCGCCCCCCCGCCGCCGCATCTCCGTTCCCCGATCCCCGCCGCAAGCCGACACCGGGGACCGAGGGAGCACCAACATGGATGGGAGGAACGGCGATCCCGTCACACCGCCCCAGCGCCACCCTGCACACCGGGGCGGCGGACAGAACCGCCTCTATCACGGGGGCACGCTCCTGCACCAAGCCACTCCCCCCTCCCACAGGGGAGCGACCCACAGTGCCGGAGGCCCCCGATTGGTCACTATTTACAGTACATACAGTCCGATCTGGAACAACACTTGCTAATGCCGCACCTGACATTGACTTTTCAGTCCCTGCCAGGTGCGGTACAAAAACATATTTAATCTCAACTTTTTCTTTTTTCTTTTTCTTTTTTTCTCCGCCACCATCTTCCAGTAGTTCGTCTCCAAATGCGAAGCCTTGTAGCTCCATCGGCGACTCCAACATTCGTATCTCCTCCAGTAGCCCTCCGCCACCATCACAGCTGCCCTCGAAATCCTCATCATCGGATGGGGGCTGGCTTGGCCAGTGGCAATGAGGGTGGCAAGGGGTACAGTAGATACAGTAAAAACAGTAAGAATAACAAGGGTAATAATAATAATGCTGCACCAGCTGTCCCAGCAGGAAGCAAGGGTGCGTGTGAGCAGGATGGTGGTAGGGGTGGTGGTAGAGGTGCTGCATCGGGTCCCAAAGGCCGGATGGATGCTGGGGGTCAGCGGACCGCGGGATGGATGCCAGTGTGGCTGCGGCCGTGGGGGGGGAGGGGCTGTCCTCGTTGGCTTCCTCATTCCCGGGAGTCGCGGTTGGTGACTTGCAACGGCGACACCTGGAGGCCCTCAAAAGGGTGCTCCGCGCGCCCCACGCCCACCCCTTCGTCCCCCTAAGGCCAGACCTCGCGAGCCGCACCCCGGTAACGTCCGGAGCTCCCCCCAGGCTGTCTGTGGCGACACAGGGCTGCCTGTCGCGGGGGCCGGGCGCCGGCGGCGCGCTCGCACCACTCTCCTCGATGCCTCCTTTTTTACGACTCAGACCTCACATCAGACGTGGCGACCCGCTGAATTTAATTATATTACTAAGCGGAGGAAAATAAACTAACCAGGATTCCCTCAGTAACGGCGAGAGAAGAGGGAAGAGCCCAGCGCCGTTCAGAAGGGACGGGCGATGGCCTCCGTCGCCCTCGGCCGATCGAAAGGGAGTCGGGTTCAGATCCCCGAACCCGGAGCGGCGGAGACGGGCGCCCCTTCTTCTCCCCTCCCTCCCCGTCGCAGGGCGGGGGAGGCGGCGGGAGGGCGTCCAGTGCGGCAA